>NW_020956546.1:71725-96208 GCF_003031625.1 Empidonax traillii
AACTGGATGGTTTAGGAACCATCACAAAGGGCTTTGTCAGAGCAGCAGCAGTAACTCAGCAGAGGGAAAAGGAGCTAAAAGGCATTGGCTGCCTTTCTTTGAAGAGGCCACACTCCCTTTCTTCTTCTGGGTCACCTCACGGCACGACAGAGACATCTCCTTCCCCCAGCCTATGGCCAGGAGAGCCTTTTAGGATCTAAACTTTAGAGGGGATGGTGTCTAGACATAAAAGGCTCGATGTTGCCTTGAGTTTCTTTCAGGGAATGCTTCAAAAGAACATGAACCTGACTGGCTAGGAAATTAGCTTCCTTTGCCTTTCCCAGACCCAACCAGCCATGGCTTCCCAAATCCTTGCAGCGTTCAGGCACACAGATTATCCCCACTCACTTATCTCTTGTTCAGAGCCCCCAAAATACTTCTCTTCATCAGCACTCAATTTGCAATTCTCTGTGGGACACAGAAACAGGTGCAAACATTTAATTTTGGATTTCTGCTCCTGCTTAAGGTAATCACACAGCGATCCCATTGCAACTGCTGGGGAGAAATAAATTTTGGGAAGTTATTTTCCTGACCAAACACAGGTTTCTGCTGTGCATGAGATTAATTTCACCTAAACTGTCTGCTTTTTTTTTTTCCAGACATTATAAAGAGAGCCCAGAGGGACTTGTTCAGAGCAGATGTCTATGAATTTGAAGGGATGAATCCTACCATGTGTATAACTCTCCCATAACTTGAGCTGTAACTGTGCCTTGGAAAGCTGGGGCAAAAATTATGGCAAATGTTTTGACCCAGAAGCCCCACATATATTAGGACTGCCTTGGCCTGTGTCAGCAACACCATTAAAATCAGACCACAAAAAGGGTTGGACATCTTGCAATTCCTAGCACAGAAAATTAGAGAGGAATAATGATCAGGAGGATCCTCCAAGGGCTGGGACAGCTCTGCTCTGGAGCCAGGCTGGGAGAGCTGGGGGGGTTCCCCTGGAGAAGAGAAGGCTCCAGGGAGAGCTGAGAGCCCCTGGCAGGGCCTAAAGGGGCTCCAGGAGAGCTGGAGAGGGACTGGGGACAAGGCATGGAGGGACAGCACACAGGGAATGGCTTCCCACTGCCAGAGGGCAGGGAGAGATGGGAGATTGGGTAGAAACTCTTAGCTGAGAGAGTGGTGAGGCCCTGGCACAGGCTGGGTGCCCCTGGATCCCTGGAATTGTCCAAGGCCAGGTTGGATGGGGCTTGGAGCAACCTGGGCTAGTGGAAGGTGTCCCTGCCCATGGCAGGGGGTGGAACTTTAAGGTCCCTTTCCACCCAATGCATTCTGTGATTCCATGTTAAGATGGGT
Source organism: Empidonax traillii (assembly GCF_003031625.1). Taxonomy (NCBI): domain Eukaryota; kingdom Metazoa; phylum Chordata; class Aves; order Passeriformes; family Tyrannidae; genus Empidonax; species Empidonax traillii. Next base: position 73,061 of record NW_020956546.1, read on the forward strand.
CTTTAACTTTCTGGAAAATTGCAAGTACTTCAGTGTTTGCTGGAAACTCTCAAAGGGCCAGACCTGGGATGAAGATGATGCTCTAGATCAGTGTCCGTCCTGCAGCTGAGGGTGCATCTCCACTTCCTTCTGCATCAGGAGATACCCAGGGAGAGTCCTGGCCCAGCTGAAGATCTCGAAGTGGCCATTCAGAGCAGTGCGTGGGTTAATTTGGACGTGACGGGTGCACAGATGCTCATCTGGCCATGTCAAAGCACCCCGAGGGGCTGTGGGACATCAGCACTCCCTTGGACGAGGCACTGACCCAGAATCTTACTCAGATCTTACTCAGAATCACTGATGTGACAAATTAGGGTCAAAGCCGACCCGGGAGGGCCCAACCAGATTCAAAGGAGTCATGAGGGGCAATCTCTGTTTTAATTAAAAATACACACTCTCAACATACTGCACAACGCAAGGACTAAGTCAGTGGCACTTCAAAAATATCACAGCTTTCAGAGAGCTGAGAAGACATTCTTTGGGATTTAACCAGAAGCCATCTTTCTGACTGACACAACGATGGGAAGTTCGGTTCTCTCCCCATCTCCCCCCCCCCTCCCCCCCAAATGTCCTGTAAAAATAAGTGATGGGGGGGAAAAAAAAAAAAAAAAAGAGAGAGAGAGATCATAGTGAAAAAGTCTCCTGGCTGTCAAAACACCCATCACTAAAATGAAAAACAATGTGGACATCTCACACTTAGCACTTCTGTTCTTACTGCCAGAACCAAGACAGAAATGTTCCAGTTTAGGATCTGGACAATAAATCAAAGAGCCAGCCTTGGAAAATTTCCTCTTAGTACCAAGAAAAGTTTCCTGGCTACCTACAGAGAGATGAGATCCACTTACAATCCTCCAAAGCTTTTATTAAGGCTTTCTTTGCACATGTGCTATTTTTTCCCCCCTCACAATATCTCGCTGCAGGTGGGAACGGGGAAAAAATAGTCTGCAGCCTAGTAATTAAATAGGCTTGGTTTTAATACTGCAAATTACAGCTAAATGCAACTGTCTCAGGTATATATAACGCTCCAATCACTGTCACACCTCACTGCTCTTCCCTGGGAGCTGGATTTAGTCTCTCACCACCACCCCCCCCCTGCAAAGCGTGCACTGGGATTATCTTCGTGCCAGGGGAAGGGCTGGAGGAGCTGGGGGGACCTCCTGGGCCTTTCTGGGGTGTTCCAAGGGGCCAAGCTGGACAAGGAGCTCCCCCCGTGTTTTACCCTCTTGGGAGCTTCTCAACCACCTTGCCCAAGGTGCCCTCTCCTTCCCCACGATGTCTGGGCAGGCTCCAGCTCGGCAGTAGGACCTTTTCCATGAGGTGGCTCTTTGTTCCTCCTGGTGCTTGTTTCTTTCCCAGGATATTTATAGAGGGCAGTCACACGACTGCCCAGGTGGGATGAGCCCAAAATCGCCTCGTACAAGACAAATTCTTAGTTCCTCCTCCCTCACCCCGTTCCAGTTTGGACCCGTTTGCTGGACACAGGTGACCAAAAGAACAAGGACAGTTGCATATGGGCTCCTCCCAAGATGCCAGAGGGAGTTTTTAGAAGGGTATGTGAGGATAGAAAAAGGGGGAATGGCTTCCCACTGCCAGAGGGCAGGTTTAGATGGGATATTGGGAAGAAATCCTTCCCTGTGAGGGCGGGGAGGTCCTGGCACAGGTTGCCCAGAGAAATTGTGGCTGCCCCTGGATCCCTGGAAGTGTCCAAGGCCAGGTTGGATGGGGCTTGGAGCAGTCTGGGCTAGGAGAAGTGTCCCTGCCTGTGGCAGTAGAAGCAGATGATTTTTGAGGTCCCTTTAAACCCAAACCATTCTATGAGAGTTGTATAAGTGCTGATGCAAAGGCAGCTCAGCCACCCCCTCCCACCCTGACCAACCTGTTTGACCCTCACACCACTACCCAGAGCTGTCCCCACCTCCAAAATACCTCCAGCCCAGGGGAAATTCCTGCTGCTGGTCAGAAACAGGGCTCTCCACCTATGACTTAAGTCAGATTTCTGGGCTCCCTGAACTCCTATTTCTCCTCCAACACCCCCCCCCTTTTTTTTTTTTTTATCATGAGTTTCAGTGGATAAGGAATAAAAGATTGTATCCAGCACTGGGCTTAGAGTCAGCTCCCAGTAAAGCCCCTCTGGGCATGTTTCTCATCCATTCCACTCAGGTATGTGACCTCCTCTATATAATCAAGGCCAAATGACAGTCATCATTTGTTCCAAACACATCACTGGTGCAGTCATCAGCCTGGGATTTCAGCCCAGAGGGGGGGAAAGAAAAGGCTTTAAAAGCAAATAAAACAAACACATGTTGCACGAAGCGACAAGCAGAATAATTTAATTGCCGAGGTTTCAAAACAAAAGGAGAATCCGTTATCTGCTTAAAAGCAAAAGATGTCCCAGAACTCTGACGATGTCTAAATGCCCCTTTGATGAGTTTTCCTGTTTGTTTGCTCTGTGGCCCACTGGAGTCACTCCACCTCCAGCTCAAATCTGTGTTTCTACTCGAGCAGAGCACGAGTCACCTTGGGAAGGAGCACGGCAGAAAACATCCAATAATAACAAAAAAAAAAAATCATGAAAAAATCACCACATCTCTGAACAGCAACTGAGGAACAGCTAAAACCAACTTCAAGACACCACGCTCTCCCCCTCACCAGGCCCAAAAGAAATGTTCTTTTCCTGGGATTAAAGCAGCTCTCCCTAAACGAGGCTGCCCGTGATTGACGCTTTAATTGACTGGCACAATTTCATGCTTTAATAACTCCGGGCTCCTCCAGTTTAGCCAGGAATGAATTTAACTGTTAAGCCCCTCGTGTGTAAATCCTCCTGCCTGGAAGCTCCTGTTCTCTCTTCAAAATGGAAGCTTGGATTAAGGAGACTCACCAGCGTTCCAGGAGCCGGGTGAAGCAACCTGCACGTCCTCTGCTCCACACGCTCCCCAGTTCCCCCAGTTCCTTCCCTTCTGGGCCACCACAGCCTGCTGGAAAAGGGCTCCAGGCGGGATTTCTTCAGGAGAAGCCCCTCAAGCATTTTGGTGGCTCAGCAATTAGTGGGATAATCAACTTGTCCTGAGGCTGATGATCAACAGAAGAGCAGGAAAACATCTCTTTTTTTTTTCTGAGCAGCACCCTCTGTGCCTCTCTGGTCCTTGCCCTGGTCCAAGAAATTACTTACTCATGCTCGGAATTTTGCAAAATCTTGGGTGTGGTACCAAAAAGAGGAGAGTTCTGGGCTGGTTCATCTCCTCCTGCCTTTCATCTTTTGTGTAATATTGACCCTGTGGGCCTGGCCTGTGGTTGCAGTGCCCTTCCTCTTTGGTTTAGAGGAGAGTAAAGAAGGGGGAAATGCAGCTCCCAGGGGACTCCACTTTTCAGGCTGTATTTTTAACTTTTCAGTCATTTTGCTTTTTTTTTTTTTTTTTTTTTTTTTTTTTTTTTTTTTTTTTTTTTCTTTTTTTCTCCCCCCGTGTGTCTAAATCTCCTAATTTAGCAATCACAGCTGGTTCCTGGACTGGTTCCTTCTTTTTTCTAGAAACATCCTCCTCCTCCTCCTCCTCCTCCAACACCTGAAGTCAGGGATATTTAGATTCATTTCAGGTTGCAGAGAAAAGGAGCTGCAGCTGCAAATTCAAGTGAGGTTCAGCATTTAGTGAAAGAGCTGTGAATCCACCACTCCTCAACAAGGATTCCAACTCCTGCTCTCCCATCCCTGTGCCTTGCACACAACAGGCTCACTCAGGCCCCTGAGACTGCATTTGAGGGCCTTTGGTTTGGAAAAACCTATTTTTTTTCCTGCCAAAAGATGTCTTTGATCAAGTGAGAATCATCCCTGTTTTGATGATCTTCCCCTCCAGATGATCACTCAGAGCCACCCTTGGGCTGTCCCTTCCTCCCCAGTGCTCAGGAACTGGGAGGCCTGAAAATTCCATGAGTCTGTGGCAAGGAGGAGGCTCCTGGGGGGCGGGTCTGGATATCAAAGAGCCCCAAATGGGTTGTTGGTTACTCCCAGATGAGCTGGGGGAAAACAAAGAGACAAAGCTGGGATCCCCTTTTTACAGGGGATCACATGGGAAGAAGGAGGGGTAATGGTCACAAGTCCCTCCTGGTAAGATTCTGATCAGACACAAGAGGAAAATCTTTCACAACCAGAACCATCAGCCACTGGAATAATGTCCCCAGAGAAGCAGGGGATTCCCCAATGTTTGGTACATGTAATATTTAGTTGGATGGGGTGCTGGACCATCTTGTCCAGACAGGGGTTTTGCCGAGAAAAACTGGACCAAATAATCCCTGAGGTCCCTTCCAACCTGATAGCCTGTGATTCCATGATTCCATGAAAATCTGGGTAGGATGCTTGGCTCAGTGCTGTAGATTTATTGACATACAAGTTTTCTCCCTGCTGTGCCATTGCTTGCTAAAATATGGGGGAGGCGGTTTCCATGTTTTCCAGGACTCTCTTTGTGTTGTGGGATTATTCTCCCTGAGGAAAACTGGAGCCCCAGGCTGAGCTGAAGGGAAGTGGCTGAGCTTTCCTCCTGTGCAGCGTTTCTGCTGCCCACGAAATCACAGAGACAAGAAGCAAGACTTCCATCTGTTGGTTCTCCGTCCACAGCCCGTAAATCTCCCAGAATCCCAGGATGGGTCAGGTTGGAAGGGGCTGCAGGTGGTCCAGGTGGTTCATCTCATCGAGTTCCTGTGGGTTTATTCGGTGGGAACCCCCTAAAGTGTGCAAGTGACTTTTGCTTTTTCCTTGACAGGAACAGGTTTGCTCAAAACGGGGCCCTGAAGCTGAACCCCCATCCCAGGCAGGGTGTGCCAAGGAGGGGATTGGCAGGGAATATTCTGAGCAAACTGGACGTCACTGCCACAGCAACCCATAGAGCTGACAAGCCCAAAATCTGCCCCATTTTTTTTTACATGAACACCCCCTGGGGCGGGCAAAAAAAATCTTTTCAAGAGGTTGTGGCAGTGTGTCAGGAGAGGTGGGGCTCCCAGACTCACCCTGCTCTTCCTCAGCATCCAAACCCACATCCAAACCTCACCTTCTTTTCCCAAGGAAAAAGCTGCTTCAGCTTCAGTCTGGCCATTCCCAGTGAAAATCCAGGCTGTGCTTTGTCCTGTCTCCTTGTAGTGAACAAAGACCCGCCGGCAGAGTCGGGAAAAATTAATTTGCTTTCAGGGAAAAAACAAACACGGATTGGACTGAATTGCCCCCGGCTGCTCGTGGAAGAAAGGCAACGGGACACAACTGAACTGCACCTTGGGAGATGCTCCAGCAGCACTCGGGGATAAATGGGCTTCCAAAAGCACTTGCTTTGGAGAGAAACTGGCAACAGAAACAGACTCTTTTCACTGGGAATGGTGGGAGGGAGGTAAAAAATAACAGTGGTGGAGAACTTCACCAGCTCTTTTCTACGCCTCATCTGCTGCTTTATTAGTACTCCTAAATCTGTTCTGCTAAGTATAAACACCACCAAATTTACATAAACTTCATTAAAAGCCTGCGTCTCAACTCTGCTGCTCCCGTAGCACGCCCAGGAAATGGAGAACTTCAAACTCCTCTGCAGCAAAATAAGCAACTGCGAGATAAACAAACAACATTTTAAGGGCGTTTTTGCCTTTTTTTCCCCCTCCCCCTGCTTGTTTAATTTTTTCTGCTTCTGTAGCTTCCCTGGTTCTGTGCCTCTCTTTCCCTTCCTGGTCCTTTCTCTGCCCAGACCTGGAGCAACGCTTCCCATCTCCTCACAGTGCATTAAAACACAGAAGTGGGATCCTGATAAATCACCAAAATGTGATGGGCTTTGCTCTTTTGAGAGCTTTTACTTCCCTGCTGGCCCTGCACGTGCTGGTGAGGAAGAAGAAGACCATCTTTCTGTTTGGTTATCACTTCAATAAAACATAAAGAGGGTGAGTGGTCGGCAGTGCTTGCAGGAGCCACAGGTGCTGGTTTCTCTTTGGGACCTCTTCAGGGTTTGCTGGGATTTGGAGTCATTTCCCTGGTGCATCCACTGCCTCAGTTTCCCCTGGAAATTTGACTCTTGTCAGATTTGGGCACTTTTATTCACAGAATCACAGAATCAAGCAATGGTCTGGATTGGAAGGGACCTTAATGATCATCCAGTCCCACCCCCTGCCATGGGCAGGGACACCTTCCACTAGCCCAGGTTGCTCCAAGCCCCATCCAACCCAGCCTTGGACATTTCCAGGGATCCAGGGGCAGCCACAGCTTCTCTGGGCAACCTGTGCCAGGGCCTGCCCACCCTCACAGGGAAGGATTTCTTCTTAATATCCCATCTAAACCTACTCTCTGTCAGTTTGAAGCCATTTCCCCTTGTCCTGTCACTCCATGCCCTTGTGAACAGTCTCTCTCCACCTTTCTTGTCAGCTTCTTTCAGTTATTGGAAGATCATAGTTGGGTCACCCCATCCAAGCTGAACAATCCCAATTGTCTCAGCCTTTCCTCACAGCAGAGCTGCTTTAATCAGCTTGGTGGCCCTGTTTTGAACTCTCTGCAGCAGCTCCACGTCCTTCCTGTGCTGGGATCCCAGGGCTGGAGGCAGCTCTGCAGGGGGGTCTCACCTGAGGGGGCAGAGGGGCAGAATCCCTCCCTGTCCTGCTGCCCACACTGTGGGATCAGCCCATGCTACAAACACCTGAATCTTTTCTTCCCATACAATTGATACTCTAATAACGAGGAATTCAGGGGAGGAAAGGACCTGGAGGCAGGATTAAGGAATGCACAGCTGTATCAGGGCTCAAAGACTCACCAAATCCCCTCCACGCCCTCCTTTGGGTCTGGCCAAGATGTGTCACCTCCGTTCTTCAGCACAGACGGGGCTTGGAAGGGAGGGAAGCAGGAGGCTGGAATTCAGAGCAGCTCTCATTTCTGTGCTATCACCTATCAGACAGGCCCAGGAGAGCTGCTGTCCCTCTCACCAGTGCTGGAGAAAAACCAGGGGAGGGAACCCAGAAAAATATCTAGGCAGGATCAAGTTCGCTGTCGCGATGGGAGAGCACGTGCCCAGACAAACTAAAACATCTCCTCCACTCGACTCCCTCTGGTTGGGAGAAACACGAAAGCAGCACTTAAATTTTGTGCCAGATCTGCTAAAAGACCTGGCTGACAAGATACTTTTCCAGGAGACGAGGGCAGAGAATCTGGTTACGTGCAAAGCGTTTCCCCCCACTTTGCTCTTGCCCTTCCCAAACGCCTCAAACCCTGCGAGGAACGAAGTGTCCCCCTCCAAGATTAGCCCCACACAGCGCTCACCAGCAATAGATGTTCCCATTGGAGCTTCCCTGGATATTCCAGCCTCGTGCCTGCTCTTCCCCCACTAGTTTTAAGCGCTCCTGACAGCTTGAAGGAGAGGGTGGGTCGCTGTTGCTGCAGCTCCACCGTCTGTCCTCAGCCACGCTCCCTCCCCGGCTCCCTCTCTGGGGCTGGGCACTCGGCCAAGGCAACCTCTCAGTAAGGAAATGCTGAGCCCTGCAACCCTGAGCCTCTTGTGGAAACCTCAGACCTGGTCTGTGGCCAGAAATCCTCTCCTGGGTGACAGCAGAGAAGCTCTGACACGCTCAGATACCCCCAGAATAGCTCTGGGCTCTGCATTTGGGCCGTGCCCGTGAGCTGCATCTGCAGAGAGGAAGGTGCCCGTCGCCCCCTGCCTCCCTTCCCCACCAGGTGTTTTAATGCCACGGATTTGCTTCATGGGATGGATTTCTTAGGTAGGTTCAAGGGGTGGTCCAGCCCCTGTGATGGAGATATAACTTTTCCTGCCACGTCGAGGCCAGGATGCAGCTCCTGGCCCTGTGAGTGGTTTGAGGGGGTGAGGCCACACTGCAAGCACGTGGCTTTTGGGAAAACAACTCCTCAAACAGGGCATTAAAACCATGACTATCTGCTGCCTGGAGAGAGCTGAAATGGGAGGAAACACCAAGCCTGCTGAAGGGAGGACAGGTACAAAGAAACCCCAGGCAAAAGACAGGCAATTATTTACAAGGGTACAGTTTTTTCCTTTCTCTCCCGTTAATGCTCGTTGGAAAAAAAAACCATCCACAAAACATCCTCCCTGTGATCTCCCCTGCTCTGGGGGATGTCTGGACACGGTCTTTAACAACCTCTAATCCCACAGCCAGAGAAAACTCTCTCTCTCCTGCCTCATGCCCCGTGCGATAACGGGGGGAGAACAAAACCCCGCGCAGGAACCGGCGCCGGCAGCAAAGAGCCCTCCGGATCCCAAGTATTTCCTTTCACCGGAGTAAATGATGTTTTATGACTATAATTAACTGGGAGCCAGTACACACTGAGCTGGTTTTGAGCTGACTCAATGCTGTCTGCAAAGCACAGTGTGATAAAACAATATTCAAATCAACTTCTTAACTAAAGCTTGGCGAGTGACACAATCCGGGGACGGGTGCCAAGAGTAAGTGGAGGTTTGCAAAGCCCCGGGCGCAGGGAGGGATTTCAGGGACTTGGGAGTATTTTCTTTAAAGGGATGGGTTCCCAGTCCACAGGCTGTGAATGGTGGATGGGTTATGGTTTCTGAAGAGGCTCAGTTCCTACAGCTTGGCCGTTGCGTCATTTTTCCACCAGGAAGAAAGAAAAAGTTATCCCAAAAGGATTGGAGACGTTTGAGGTCTGAAGTGGCAGCTGTTGGGAGGTTTAGGTTGGATATTAGGGAAAATTTCTTCACCAAAAGTGTTGTCAGCTGTTTGAAGAGGCTGCTGAGGGCAGGGGTGGAGTCCCTATACCCAGAGGGATTTCAAATCCCTGTGGATGTGGCACTTGGGGACACGGGTCAGTGGTAGCCTTGGCAGTGCTGGGTTAAGGGTTGGACTGGGTGATCTCAGAGGGCTTTTCCAAGATTAATGATTCCATGAAAAGCAGAATCCCTGGAAACATTCAAGGCCAGGTTGGACTGGGCTCTGACATCTTATCGAAGATGTCCCTGCTCACTCCAGGGGGTGTGGATCTAGGCAGCCTTCAAAGGTCCCTTCCAACCCAAACTCTTCCATGATTGATCTCCTTCTCAGACCTGCCAAGGTGTGAATGACTGGGAGGCAGCTCAAGCTGGGAATACCTTCATTTCAGGGAGGCCTGCACGTTGACACCTTCCCATGAGCGCCCTGCTGAGATGTCTCTGGTGGTCACTGGAGGTCGTGGCTGTGCCACCAGTGGAGCTGGAGAGCAGGTCAGGCCATCCCACCAGCCTCTTGGTAGTCCAGAGGTACCTGGTGACAGCTTTTCATCACAACTAAGTGATTCAACTTGAAGCATTCCCAGCGCCTGGGGAGGATCTGCTGGGAGTTTGACTCATTGGAAGACCTTCCAGGTGCTGGTGGTCGGTCCAGTGAACCTGAGGGGGTACCCAGGACGTTCCTGGGACTGCACCAACCCTAAAGTCACGCTCTCTGCCTCCTTCTCTGCCTGTGTGACACGGCCACGCTTCCCAGTGGCGCTCATAATAACCATTAATCACCAGTTCTTGGAAAGCAATGTGGCTCTGAAGGTGTTTGACTTTTACAAAGCCTGTAACTATTCCTGCCCTTTAATAGGCCTGTTTTCTTCTCGCTGGATGTTGTTGTGCACGAACCCCACAGACCTGCAAACCGGAGCTCTTACCCCGTTTTCTTTCTATACACTAAAAAAAAGAGAATTATCAAAAAGGATGAAATCGAAATGAAACTTTTAACCTTTGTTTGTTGGTTGGTTTTGGTTTGGTTTGGTTTTGGGTTTATTTTGGTTTTCGTTTTATTTTTGTTTTTATTTGGATTTTTGTTGTTGTTGTTTTTTGGTTTTTGTTTTTTTGTTTGTTTTCTTTTTGGTTTTTTTTTTTTGATGGTGGATAAACTTGGAAAGTTGATCCCGCCTGGAGCAACACTCCTTGGTGAGGTCACAGATTCTTCCCCAGTCGAAGGCAACAATCCTCCCCTTAGTTCCTGACATGGTGATGAGAGTCACCCCCATGCACAGCTGACTTTGCTGGCTCCTCAGGAGGGGTGGGGGTTTATTTGCTTGCCAGTGCTAGCAGATATTTCAGAATTAGTGCAAAATGTCCTGGTTTAGATCAACACAATGATAAACACAGTTTATGCCCGCAGAGGCTGCAGTTATACCTGGAGAGTTTTCAGAGCAGGGAAGGGAGGTTCCAGAGCTGCCCTGAGGCAGGACAGGACAGGGGAGATGAGATGAGTATTTTCTGGGGCGGTGTCGTGCTTGTGACCTCCAGAGTTTGGGGGTTCGGGTCAACTTTGGGTGTCTGAGCTGGCCAGAAGACACGAGAGGGAGGTGGAACGCAGGGAGAGGAGGCATTTACCTGTGTGTGTTGGCATTCCACTCTTCTCCCAAAACTCAGGACAGCAGGATGGACTGCTGGGGTGAACACAAAGCTGGTTAGAGTGGGTTGGCATGGACAACTTCCCTCCTGCCAGGAGAGTAGGGACAGAAGCAGGGTACCCACTGCCCACAGGGGCTGTGCAAATGTGCAGCAAGAAGCAGCATTTGAGGTGCTCCAGGGCAGTTCTCCTGCTTCCTCCCCTTTCCCACCCTCCCAGGGGTGCTGTCAGACCTGCAATCCCCGTTTGCTGCGGGCAAACAACTCCGGCTCCCTCAGGACGTGCTCGGTCAATCCTGGATGTTCTGTGGTCTCACCTGCCGGGTGAATCCTGCTCCTGAGGGATGAAATCTCTTCCCTCTGTGAAGCAGGGCTCAGTCTCCAGGCCTCCCTGATCCTTGGCATCTGAGGAGGCTCTCAGAGGGCTCTGGGACAGTTCTGGATGCCTTCAGCTCTCACACAGGTCGTTGTGTCACTGAGCTCCCCATCAATCCCACACTTGTCACTCTTCTTGTTTCTTCAGTGGAGCTGGACAGAAGAAAATGATGGCCTGACCCTTTTGGCTGGGATGAGACACATTTCCAGGACAGCACAGGGGACATTAACCTGTCTCCTGCCCTGTTGACCCCATTTGGGGGAGTTGCAAAAGAAGCCTGGGCACAGCAACTATCAATCCTAATCCCTTTTTTCCCTCTGCTGTGAAGACTCTGAAGCTTCTACTGACACATTACTGTCCAGTGTGGGCTCTGGTTTCCCACAGTCCAGATGGATATTAGCAGTGGCAGAAGCTGTCTGGATGAGAAGCAAAAAAGAGATATAGCTGCAGGGCAGCTATTACATCCAAAAAGATGAAGGGGGGAAAATAAAATAAGAAAAAAACCCTAATAAAATTCTAGCAAACTTCCTGGGGGAATGGAAAGAAGGGAAAGAGACTTTCTAAGAGCAGATGTGACTTGCAAAGCAAGCACTTGCAAGGATACACTTCCATTCAGCAGGTAGCTGCAGGCATTTGGGTTATTCCTGTTCTCCAGCTGTTTGTAACCACGGACAAGGGGCCAGCAGGATGGAGCAGGGTGGACATCCCATCTCCAGCTCTAAAGTCTGGCTGCTCTGCTTAAACCACCTCCTGCACCACCTCAAACTCACTCCCGGACTCTGCACGTCTCAGGATGAACGTTTTGCTCCTGTTCTGTTCCTCTGATGCCTCCCAGGAACACCTCAGTGAAGAGCTGGAGGGAGCTGGCCCTAATTTTTGGTCCTGCTTTGCAAGGACACACCTGATGTGTCGGTGGCATCCTGAGCTCTGGCCACAGGACCCCCTTTCCCTGAGCTTTGCCATCCCCGGGATCAGCCACGCCCTGCCTGCTCCGCGGGGAGCCCCAAAAGCATCGCTTTCTCAACTTCGGCGCTGTCCGGGTGCTCAGAGATAAACGGAGGAGTAATAACGGATCGCTTTGAGTCGCCAACCTCTATTTATTCCCCTCACTTCTCTCCTTAAACTGTCGAGTTCTCCGAAGTGTTGTCATGGCTACTGGGGAGTGAACTCGACTCGCTCCGGCAGCCTTTGTTCCCTCCGAGAGAGAGAGCTGAGCTCGGGTTTGTCAGAGCTCTCCCGTCACCGGCTGCAAAAAAAAATTAAAAATTAAAAAAAAAAAAAAAATTCTATCTATTTCTTGAGAGGAGTTTCTTTTGCGAGTCTTTCTCATCTTGAACAGAAAGGGCACAGCAACAGCCCGAGCCCGCTGCAAAGGCGGGGGTTTAAGTGCCCCCGGGGTGCTCTCGGCAAATAACTCTTTTAATTGTTCCCTCGTTTCTCTCTGCCACACGTCCAAAGGTCGATCTCCCGCGAGGTCTTGTGTAATCTCCCCCCTCTCCCGGGTGTGTCGCAATATATTCTGATCAATGCTTCAAAATTGGCGTCGTTTTTAATCTTAATGGAACCTCCGCCGGAGAGGATAAATTCCAGGAGGGTTTTCAGGAGCGCCGAAATACATCTCCCGGTTTTTGGCTCGAATTAGTGCATGACATAATTCCACTAAAATCAATGAGACTGTGCTCTGGGATGCTTCTCAACTGCTGATGTTAAAGCGGCACGGCCACAGTTTATTGCTACTTATGGCTTACCCTTCATCTTTTTTAATACGAGCCGGGGCCCTGATCCCTCACGAGGAATTCCCGAGGGGTTTGAGCCACTCGTGTGGAAATCGATGGGCAAGAAATGAAACGGGGGGAGCTACCCCCCCTCCATGCACGTATTTTTAAGTTCCTGATTCTAATGTGGCAGCAGTACACGTGGGAAACGAGCAGATGCTCTCCTGGGGAGTGTGGAGTCAAAACAGATGATGCAGATCTATGGCAGATACTGATTTCTGGAGCTGTCAATATCAACAAAAATAATCTGCTTTTTTTTTTTTTTTTTCATTAGGAAAGCTGCTTGGACAGATCTGTCGCTCTTCAAGAAATAATCCCTTAACAGTTCTTTAAAAAAAAATAATTAAAAAAAAGGTTATTATATTCAAACCCACAGAAAGGAAAGAGATGTGCAAATACAGACCTGAGGAGGAACAAGGTGAGACTGGGGTCAAGACTGAATGTCTCTCTCTGTCACAAGGATGCTCAGATCCCCACTCTCCAAGGAACTGCAATGTTCCTACTGCAAAAAAAAAAAAAAAAAAAAAAAAAAAAAAAAAAAGCCTTTGGGGAATGTTACAGCCTGAAATGGTGGGCTGGATCTCAGCAGAACAGATGAAACCCCCTCAGCAAAGTCCCTTGAATGTAATGGGGATAATGTAACTTAAATCTCACTCTATTAAAAGATAAGTAGAAGGAAGAAGAACCTGCCTTTACACCCCTGTTTTCTTACAGCGTTTCAGTTGCCTGGACATTTATATAACCCAGTAACCTCCTCTAGTTTATTGTACCCCAAAGCTCCATTTTCCTTTGAACTTCCCAGCTTTCCCATGTGTGTTAATATCAGCACCTCTCACCCAGCTATTGACTGAAGCATATTTGCAGATAAAACCACTTCCCTCGTGCCTCTGCTTTCCACAGCTGCTCCTTCGTTCTGTTGCTGGTGATGTTTTTCTTCACTGAACATCTTCCCACGGAAGGATTCCTGGTTCTTCCCAAACTGGCCACGCAGGGGGCTCGTAAAGCTGATGCGTGGAAAGAACACCTGAAGGACTGGAGGCTTTTCACAGAGCATTTATCCTGCCAGCATTTGAGTTCCATGATCTATTCCTACAAGGCAGGAGCCACTCGGGGTTAACTGCTCCGGGATTGGAAACGGCAGCTTTGGAAGGCCCTGAACGGCCTTGGGGGTCGGTGCTGCGGCTCCAAAATTACAAGGGAAAACTTGTTCTCGGGCGTTCAGTTGAAAGGCAGTTCAGAAATGCTCCCCACACCTCTCCCAGGTCATGAATGAGGCGGAGAAACAGAGCCACGTGGCCGTGGAATCGGGAAGTGAGGTCTCCACTCTGCATCCAAACTGTGCTCCTCTTCCCTGCCTCAGGTTTGGAGGAACCCACAGACTGTTATCCCACCCCCAAACCTGCCTGTTTCTTGGAAAAGCACAGCAGCGCCAAGTTTGTCTTACTCTGAACAAAGTCCAGCTGCGGTGGAGTTCCTTTCTCGTTCCTGCCCACCAGGGATGCCTTTGGAGCTCAGGAAGGAAAATCCAAGACTTGGTACTGGAGGAGTCGCATTCCCCACGTGAGGACAGTCAAGGAACGGAACGTGTTGCTTAGACAACTTGTTCTACCTCCAGCCTTGGATGTTTTCAAGACCAGACTGGATACAGTCCTGAGTGACCTGGTCTGGCCACAAGCTGACCCTTCTCTGAGCAGGAGGTTGGACCAGAGACTGACCTCCTGAGGTCCCTTCCAACCTGAAGTCCCCAGTGATGCCGTGTTATTATGACCCCAAGGTCTTGCTAGGGAGTAGCCCAGCAGTTCCAGGAGAGCTTCCAAGGGTGTAAAGAGGAATCCTGTGAGGAATTTGAAGGCACAGATGTGTCCTCTGTCCCACTGTCCATCAGCACAACCTCCTGACAGCCCTTGGGCTTCTTGAAATCCTGCAGTGCTTCCTTTGCCTCGAGGACTCTCTTTGCCTTTATTTCCCCTAAAATGCACCGAAAATGGGACCAGTGCTGAGGACTGTAATGGCTGGGAAGAGATTTCTATTCTCAGCACTGCTTAAAACTGCGGGAAGACTGTTCCACTTGCTTCCCTTCTCCTGTTAAATAGAGGCAATTTGGAGCCGCAATATTTATAAATGATTTAGTCCCTGTGCCGTGCTGAGCCACTGGAACAATCACCGCTTCTCCCCCACATCAGGACCTCCCACCAATGGGGCTTTCTTTGCACATGGGGCCAGGCAGGTCTTCTGAACTCCTGGCTGCAGGTTTTATCCTTCCCCCTCTCCTTCCACCTGCGGGAAAACGCAATAAATTCACCCGGCCCCGTTCCTGGATGGTATTTTCAAGGCACTGAAGAGCTTGACCACTCACTGTTAATCAATAGAGCTGGAGTGTGGCCATCAGTCTATTACTGTTTCAGGCTTCTTCAAAGCAGAAAATGTCTGGAAAAAAAATGAAAGGCAGAGATGAAATACACACATTTCTCTGGTAATATTTCAGAGGCGAGGGCACAGCGGTAGCTTTCCTTTTTTAAGCCTCTACCCTATATATAAAACATATTGGAGGGATTTGGGGAACGGAGGAAAAAATTAAAATAATTAAGGAGCTGGCAGAATTGATTTGGAGTCAGAGGAAAGAGGTAAAGAATTCACAACCTGTGCAGGGTGGTGGGGCATGTCTGGCAGGGATGGGAGCGACCGGAGCAGACCAGCCCTGGCTCTGCTGGGAGCTGGTGGGAGACCAAGTGGGGCTGCAACGCTCCCCTGAGGGTGCCAGGATCTGTCACGAGGGGTTCTGTGATCCAAGGGTTAGAGCTTTCCAAATTTGAAGTCGATCCAGGGCTCAAGTTTCCGTTCTGGTGCCTCAGGGAGGTTTTCAGGTGTTGCACATAGACCCTTCCCATGCAGGTGAGGTCCCCTGGGGCAACCAAAGCAAAGGATGCAAAATTCCTACCAGTGTGTTGAAAGAGGGAGCAGTTTCCAGTGGCATGATGGCATCTTGGCCTGCCTGACCAAACCAGGACGCATCAAAGCTTCACCTGCAGGGGCATCAGCAAGAGGGAGAAGTTGAGACAGCCTGGACTGGGCAAGCCAGGGATGTGTAAAAGCCTCTCCACGAGTCTCAGGTTATTTTAGGAGCTCAGCAGTTAACTGTGAGCACGTCTGTGCTCGAGGCAGCAGATGGAGGATGCATAATTTAAAATAGGAGTGACCAGATGAAGGTTTCTCCATCTGTTTTTCAAGTGCAGCAGCAGGACAAATCCTCTCACATCCGATAAGACTCAACCCAGGAGCTTCGCTTCCAACGGACAAGCTGTGCAAGCCCAGACCTTCAGGGGCTCTTCCCTCCTCTCTGATAAAGCACAGCCCTCTCTTTTCCATTCCAAGGACCTCCTGGTGGTAAGAATCCCAACTTGTCACCGTGAAACCCGTCCTTGCTTGGATTACACCCAACAACACCCAACATTTGGTGTTTTCCGGGGGAGCAACTTTATCTGCACCTTCACTCTGACAGGCAAGAGCCCCTCACAGGAACCAGCCTAATTTCAGTGTGGTAACCAGTCCTTTCTCTCCTGAAAAGCTGCATCAATCACAGGAATTTTACTGGAGATAAATGGTACATGGGATGAGATTCCACACAGGAGACTGGCTGGACAACTTCCACTGAAATCACGGAATCACAGAATGGTTTGGGTTGGAAGGGACCTTTAAGATCATCCAGTTCCACCCCCTGCCCTGGGCAGGGACACCTTCCACTGGCCCAGCTTGCTCCAACCTGGCCTTGGACACTTCCAGGGATGCAGGGGCAGCCACAGTTTCTCTGCCCAACCTGTGCCAGGGCCTTCCCACCCTCACAGAGAAGGATTTCTTCCTAAAATGCTTCTTTACATCAAAAAAAAAAAAAAAAGCTTATATCCAAAAGCTTCCAGAGAAAACAACTTGAATTTACTTTTTAATGAAGAACAGTTTATATTGAAGATTTTAAAACATACACCTTAGGAGATTCCAAAGCTCCATCTGCCTTTATTTTTTTTTTAAATGCCTTTTGGATTATTTCAAGACACGACACGTGACTGAACCAAAACCTGCAAAGGCACTGGTGACACCCACACCATTTGCCAGCACCTGACCCCAAACAAAGCCAGCTGAGAGCAGGGCCCCTCTGCAGCAAAGGCACAAAACTGCAGGCTCCAAGGATTTATCACCTAATGGGACAAGCAGCGAGACAGGGCTGTGGATGTGGAGGGGACTTGGAAAGGAAAGCTGGTGACACCTCCATCCTTGGAGGGTCTGAAGACTGGGACAGACAAAGCCCTTAATGATCATGATCCAGCCCCAGGGACAGCCCTGCTCTGAGCAGCTTAAAATCCAGATTTCCAGGCATCCCATTCATCCCTGAATGTCTCCAGACCTGTTTTTTTCCTCAATCTAATAAGCACTTGGACACCCGAGATGCCATTCCCGCAGTGAGGAGCTTCACAAGTCTAACTTCTGGTGGGGTTTTTCCTCACCTCCCTTTAGCAAGATCAGCCCACATTCTACTTTACTTCCAGTGCCTGCCTCCATCCCAGGGAAGTGCTTTTCCTCTAACGTGATTAGGCCCTTGCTGGCAGGCTGCCCAGAAAGCAAAAAATCCGGGGTGGAAAAGCGGATTTTCCAGCGGTGAGAACGGATGCACGCTGGCCTCCCTCCAAAGGTTTGCACAGCTGAAATATCTGTGCCCTAGGAGGTTCAGAGGAGCAGATTCCTCCTCCAGCTGCTGCAAAGGGTGTTGTTTTTCCGTCAAGGAGGTTTGTGAAGGTCATCGCTCGCTCCAGATCGGTTTGGCCACTTGGAAGCTGCCGTGGGCTACGATCCTTTCTCCTGCCTTTTTGCAGCCACTCAGCCATCTGGACAGCTCCAAAGAGGCATCTGTTCACTCTGGTTCCTTGCTGGGATGGAGATGCTCCTCTGTGAGCTGAGAGCCAGAGGAGTTTATCCTGGAATTTTCACCCCACAGCCTGAGGTCACTCGATAGCAGCATCGTGTGAAAGGCTTGGTCACCAACAGGGTGAGGCTGTTGTTCCAACTGGAAAAGCTGGAAATTTCCCCAAAAGCCAAAAACCACAGGTAGGGGAAGAGATATCAGTAAATCCATGATCCTACAGGTCTTTTCCAACCTAAATGATCCTATGAAGGACTGGGGGGAGCAACACCATCCTGAGGGTAGAACATCTGTCACGGCTCTAAAGATGGACAAGACTGAAAGAGGCTTGGAGCAACCTGGGATAGTGAGAGGTGTCCCTGCCCGTGTCCAGGGAGTTGGAACTGGATGGTCTTTAAGGTCCCTGCCAACCCAAACCACTCTGGGATTCCATGATTCCGGGATGATTCCGGGGGCTTACATGAACTGCACGTGGCTGGAAAGGCAATGGGGCAGAAGGAAAGACTCAGCTTTAGGGAAGACAGGAAAGCTCACAAGACACTGGTGCTCACCACCAGAGATCCGTGGAGCTGCAAGAAAGACCTCCAGCATCTGCTCAGAAGCAGGACCCATTCTTAGACCTTCCCTGGCGGGTTTTTTTCCAAAACCTATTTCTGATCCCTGCTCCCAGAGTGGCCCTGAAATACTCACCCTTTTGGGAAGGGACCCGGGTTTGGACACCAAACTGCATCCAGGACTGGTCCAGTGTCAGTTCTCCACTCACTCCCTTCCACCCAGTGGGAGAAGAAGCCAACAGGCACCAGTTCCCACTGTCTCCACCATTTGGTTTGGAGTTTGGGAAGGAGGATTTTGTCACAGTCCTGCTGGGTTGTTTCACTGCCCAGATGTCTCTAAGTGCCCATCAGCACTGCTGGTAAATCAGGAGAGGACCAGTGCACCAGAGGACCATCCTCCAGAAGGGCTGGTCCTACCAGCTACCTCATCCAGAGGTCCAGGAATTCATGGAATGCCTGAAGATCCCGGTTCTTGCCTTTGATTGTTTCTGTTAAATGCCTCAAACAATCCTCTCCCATGGCTGAAACGCTGACAGGGTTTATTTCCACTTTTATCTCCATCCACCTCTCTGCTTTTCCTGGACCGCAGACTTCACTGTGTATAAAATCTTCCTGGATAAAAAAACAAAACAAAACAAAACAAAGCAAAACAACAACAAAAAAACCAGTTCATCCTCTTTCAGCCTGCTGAAAAAAACCACGACTGCCTCAGCAACCCCCTCCTGCCTCCAGGCCATAACACTGGGAAGCAGAAAAGTGGGGAAAAAAAAAAAAAAAAAGGACAACAAAAGGGAGTTTTCCCTCAATCGATGGCAATGCACTTAAGGAGCACGGGTTTGCTTTCCCTGGGCTGGATTCCAGGGCATGTTTTCCCAATTACCCAGAGCTGGGACCTCTCCACTCGTGTGTTTGAGCACCAGGGGCTACGTGGGATGCAGCTGAGTTGGCTCTGTTGGGCTTCTTAGATAAAGATACCTGAGAGGGGATTTCCTGAAGTGAAAAAATTACCTGTTTCTGGGCTTTATCCCACTCACTTGACACCAGTGTTATCAGATGAAGATCTATCTGCTAGTGACACTATCAGAATAAAAGAGTTCAAAGGCATTTCCCAGCTGGGACGTCCATTCCACGGGGAAATTTTTTTACCTTTTCATCCCTCCCTGGCCAAACCTTGCTCTGAACTCCCAGGGGAAAAGTGCAATCTGCACCCTGTGCTGCTGCCAACCCTCAGGAGGGGAAGGGATGCTCAGCAAATCCCCCCAAAAATGATGAGTAGCTGTTGTTTCTCCTTTCGGCACTCTGAGCTCCCTACAGGCACAACAGTACCCAGCTCTCCCCATGGATCTCTCACCCTGCAACTCTTTCCTGTGTTGCAAGGGGAGAGTTTGTCCTAGAGAAACACATTTTTCCCTTTCCCTGGGAATATTTACAGTGGAGAGAACGAGCTGGATGCAGAAGAGGCCTGGGAGAGATTTTGGGATGGTGGTGAGACTGCTCGTGTCCTTCCTTCAGGAGCATCCCGTGCCCTGGGGAATCCCACAGCGCCAGGAGCGTTGGCAAAGCAAACCAGAGCAGAGGGAACTCATTTCAGATGTGGAGTGTTTTCCCTTTCCTCCTCTGGCAACCTCACACAGGGTCCTGCTCTGCACCTTCAGCATCCCTGCACGGCACCCAAATCTCTTCCAAGGCTTGGTCTGAGGCAGGTGGGCCAACTTACCACCAGATTGTCCTGTCCTAGCTCCCCTTCTCATCAGCCTGAGTCATGGAATCACAGAATCCTGGAATCACTCAGGTTGGAAAAGACCTCCGAGGTCATCGAGTCCAACCCGTGCCCCATCCCCACCTTGTCACTGAGTGCCACATCCAGTCCAGATCCTCGGACATCTCCAGGGAGATTGTCCTTCCTGGACCACTAGGTTTTCCACAGAGAAGGTGAAGACCCCTCAGGATCACGTTGTCCTGGGGATTTGGTGGGTGAGAGAAACCCCCTTGATCCTTCAGCCCTAACAGGATTAACCGCTGATAAAACGTGTTTTGGGTTCGTTCT
This sequence comes from Empidonax traillii, assembly GCF_003031625.1. Classification (NCBI taxonomy): domain Eukaryota; kingdom Metazoa; phylum Chordata; class Aves; order Passeriformes; family Tyrannidae; genus Empidonax; species Empidonax traillii. The sequence continues at coordinate 93,089 of NW_020956546.1, forward strand.
AAGCAGCAGTTGCTGCAGGGAGGGAAGTAACCCTGGAGAGGTGGCATCTTGTGGAACGTGCTGAGATTTTAAATCCCTCTTTATCCTCCCAGTGGCAAAAGCTGGATCGATTTTGGAGGGGGGGGATTGTTGGGGGTTTTTTTTTTAATTTTAAAGGGAGAGGGGGCTGTGGTTCTCCCAGGGCAGCAGGGGGCTGAGGAGAGAGAGGAAGGGTCAAATCCCTGAGGAAAATTTAACTTCTCCAGCAAAAAAAAAAACCAAAAACCTCCAAATTTTGTCTGAATCCAGGCAGGACCAAAGGGGGATAACTCAGAGCGCTACGAATTCTCCTCAGAAACCCTTTCTGCAAAGCTGCTTTCATTTCCGAGCTACTTTGGAGATAGGAAGGTTCCAGGAGGATATTTTCAGCCTAACATGAAAGCACCATTTTTTTTTTTTTTCAAGCAGAGAAAAACTATTGGGGTTTTTTTTTTTCTTTTCCTCCCCTTTTCTGTGCACTGCCCAAGGAACGTGTGGTCGGTTCATCCCCGTGCCAAACCTTCCTTATTTACACGTATTCCCAGGAGGGGAGTGACTGAGCTTTCCATTGCTCCACAGCATTTGGCTCCTGCACAAAACCACTACAAGGTTTGGAGGACTAAAAATATAGAAGGTTGTGTGAAGTGGAGGGCAGAGAAGTTGCTGTCAACCGAAGGTGACTTTGATTTCCACCCTAATCTTCTTCAATAAATTATTTTTCCTACTTTGAGTGGATCCCAGGAAGGATTCTTCCTAAATCTGGGAAGTCATGATTTGATCCAGCAAATAAATGACCTGTGCTTCAAAATGTATTGTGGTTTTTTGTTTGTTTGTTTTGGTTTTTTGGGTGTTTTGTTTGTTTGTTTGTTTTTTCGTCACTTGATGCTTTTCCTGCCCGAAAATCCTCCCACCAGGTCCTGAGCTTGGCCACGTCCTGACAGAAAAAAAAAAAAAAAACCTCCTCTTCCATCTGAGTTGTAATAAAAACAATTATTTTGGGCTTCGTTGTAATTCTAAGAGAGTCACAAAGAGCGTAAATTCGGTTGCAAAACCCCAGGATATCCGAGAGAGAGAGAGAAAGCGCCGCATGTGGCAAATCCGGCCTGACAGCTGCAAAATAAATCATTCCCTCCCGACTCTCAAGGAATGGGAGCAGAAATCAGCCGTGGCCGTGATCTCCGCGTGGTAAGGAGAGGGATTGCAGGAGCTGCGGATGGGAATTTATCACCACGCCGCACATTTCCCACCTCTACTCTCGGATAAAGCACCCGCAGCCACCCCCACCCCCCTCCCGCTCCCAGCGTGTCCCAGGATGGGAGAACTTTCCCTTTTCCCTTGGGGGGGGCACTAAAGCTCCTCCTCTAAATCCTGTGGCTGCCACCCCGAGAGACCGAGTGCCTTTAATTAACGAGGAGGGAAGGGGATGAATTAAACCTTGAGGTCTGAGTCGTTGACAATCGAGAGCGTTTGGACAAGTGGCTTTCCCTGCAGGGGGGATGTTATTATCAGTTAGAATGATGGAGCAGCAGATATTCCTCGGGATCCACCTTGGCAAGGTATTAAATATTGCAGGGGGGATAAACGTGCACTTTGAATCCACAAGAAGGGCTTAAAATCCTACTGGCCCCTTCGGGACCTGGAATAAACCACCCACGGGCGTGTTCCCAACCTTTGCCAAGCCCTCTGGCTGCTCCCGGTGATCCTGACAAAACACATGCTCCAGGATTAATCAGCATGCCAGGGATGGTAAATCCCTCATTTCAGGTATATATATATATATATATATATATATATATATATATATATACACACACACATATATTTATATATATATATATATAATATATATTATACTATATATTATATACTATATATATATATTATATATTATATATATTATATATTATATATTATATATTATATATTATATATTATATATTATATATATGTCTAGTTCTAGTTCTAGTTCTATAATATATATTTTATGTATAAATATATGTCCATATTTTATATATCAATATATAAAATATATTTATCTATTTTGTATATAAATATATATAAATGCACATGTATTTCATATATACATATATCTATATATATTTCAGGGCTTTACAGCTTTATTGCAATGGGTGATGTGTGCCCAGCTGAGGTGTCAGAGGGAATGGGATGGGTGAACAAGGGATCATGACACTGGGAAGCTCCTGGCACCAGGAAAAGGGGCATTTCTTTATTTCTTTATTATTCCTGCCTTTCAGGGGGGCCTAAAAGAAAGACGGGGACAACGGGACAAGGGGTGATGACTCTAAACTGAAAGAGGAGGATGGATTTAGATCAGATAGAAGGAAGAAGTTCTTTACTCTGAAGCTGATAAACAGTGGCACAGCTCGTCCAGAGAAGCTGTGGCTGCCCCAGCCCTGGAAATGTTCAAGGTCAGGTTGGACGGGGCCCTGATGCAGCTGAAGATGTCCCTGTCCATGGCAGGGGGGGCTGGACTGGATGCCCTTTAAAGGTCACCTGTCAGCCAGGTGCCCATTTTCAGAGATTTCTCAACCTTCAACAAAACGTTTTGAACGTCTCAGTGCTGCTCCTCCTCCTGGAACCTCGCTCCGGGGCCCTGCTTTGCCCCCATCACCCGGCTTGATCTCAGCTGGCATCAGCACGCTGGCACCCAGCTCCTTTTAAATCACAGCCTCTAAAACCTCTTCTTTTCCTTCCCAAAGCAAAGTCTGAAACACCTTCACCCCCGTGACTCACTGTGATATTATGTGTCCTGCCTCATTGCACATTACACCAGTAATCTTTTCCTCAGCTGCAAACGCCGCTGTCAACGATTCCGTATCATCAGCTGGGTCACTGGCAGAAGTGTCACGGCCACAAAGAGCCCCTCAGCACGACCCACCCCGTCCATTTGTTATTTCAGCAGCAGCTCTGCATCGATTTTGGCCAGGGGAGCCGAGGAGCGTTGGGGTTGGAGGATGATTTTTTGGACAGGCAGCGCCGAGCGAAACGCTCAGCTCGGCTTCCCAACATTGCCTCCTCCTCTCACCCACACACCCACTCACACTCCATTTATTCAAGCCCCCAGAGAACAAACCACCAGAG
>NW_020956546.1:97911-108572 GCF_003031625.1 Empidonax traillii
AAAAAAAGGCCTCTTCACCCAAAGCCCATGTTTGGACTTTTTCTTAAGAAAGGGAAAAAAAATAAAAAAGACACAGTTCAGTGAAAGCTGAACATTCAAAAGGGTGTGAAACCAGACGGGTGTGAGCATTAGCCTGACACTTTTTAAAGTCTCAGCTCACCTAATAGCTCTGTTTCTTTTCAGCTCCCAGACAGAGGAAACAATTTGTACAAATGATCGCTTGGAGAAAGGCCACGGCAATTTGTAAATGCTAATCAGGCTGTACCTGCCAATCATGCCTTATTTTCAGTAGTATCTGTGGTTTGCAAAAGCAGGGAGTCAGAGCAGGGTATCTATTCATAGGCACAAGCCAAAATAGATGTATTTTCTCCAGTCAGAGGCATCACAAAAGCATCCTCCTTAAAATTATGCAACTCTTTGCTATTAGCGGTGATTCACGGATGCAGGCCAGAAGAAATACATATAAATAGATAAAGCTGATCCCTGGGACACTCCTGAGTCATCTGGAAGCCAACCTTTTGTTTTGGGGGACAGGATGACCCAGCTTTTCCCTTTGTCTGTTGTACCACTGTGGAAATGAGATGCGTGTGTGTGTTGTGTGTCCCTGCCTGGCACAGCCTGCAAAACAGAGTTTGTAACATTGCAGGGACAGGCACGGCCAGAATTAATATCCAGGTAAGAATTAATATCCAGGCAAGAATTAATATCAAGGCAAAACAGCTTGACTCTTCCAACTCATCCCTACTTTTCTGGTTAATTTTGTATTTCAGCTAAAGGGCCCCATTTTTTTTGACAGGGCCAAGCGCCAGCAGCTCCTGCTGATGCTGAAAGTCTTGGGTCACACAAGAGAGGGTTGCTGTAGCTCTGAGCGTGGTGCAGAGCCCTGGGAAGCCACATCCAGCTGGCTTGGTGTTCCCAAAGCTGTTAACTTGCTGCGCTTCCTTATTTCCCTCCTTTTTTTTTTTTTTTTTTTTTTTTTTGGAAGAGGAGAGAGCGCTGCCAAGGGTTGAGAGAGGAGGATTAGGGGGAGGGATCAGGAGGATCTGCCTGGGATAACCATGTCTCAGGCTTCACCAGCTCCTGAGGAGCAGCAGGCAGAGCCCGGCCTAAGGGTCTGGGAAGGCTTCACCCACTGATTTGATCCTCTCTGTTGCTGAGGTGACAAGCCCTGGTGACTCCAGGGATCAGCCAGTCCCTGGAAAAAAGGTGACCTGAGGGTCGCTCAGTTGCCTCCCTGAATTGGAGGAACGGGCACTGCACGTGGCACTGATGGGCAACAGCACAAGGGAACAGGGACAGGCTGCCCAGGGAAGTGGTGGAATCACCATCCCTGGAAGTGTTTGAGAGGTGTGTGGATGTGGCACCCTGGGGACACGGGTTGGCGGTGCCGGGTTAAGGGTTTGGGCCCGGCGGTCTCGGATCTTTTCCAACCTAAATAATTCTACGAAACTGTTCCAGCAGCACTGGTTTGGGAAAGCTGCCAGCAAAGCCTTTCCCTGGAGCGGTTCCACTCCAGCAGAAATGCCGAGGAAAACATCAGCAACATGGAAAGCGTGGCCAAAAGCCTGGGGAGACCCCTCCTTCCGTCCTGCTACTGGTACTGCTTTTGTCGGTGTCATCGCCCATCACACAGGCCTTGGGAGTGGTGAAAATGAATTTACTCAGCCATACAAATTGCTGATTTTCTCCTGAGCTGCAGGAGCAAGAAGCCATGGGGCTGCTTGGGCAAGATATCAGCTGCTTATGTGTGTCCGAGAGCAGCTGTTGATGAAATTTTTAAGCCCTGACCCTTACTTTGATTTTCTGCTGCTTCACAGAGCGTGGCCTCAAGTTGTGACCAGAAGTGAACTCTTCTCTTCACTCTGGACTCAAAAAGCCCAGCTTTGGGGTTGAGATCTCAGTTAATGCTGCAGCCACAACAGCAAGGCTTGAGTTCATACTCCACATCAGCAGGCAGCCAGGTACAATTAGCATCTGCCTTTTCCATCCAGGAATCTCAAAGCAGATTGCAAAGAAAAGTCTTGGAATCCTCCTGGAGATCTTGGCCATGGCTGGAGCCCCTTGGTCTCTTCTGGAGTGGGATAAATCAGCTCTTAGAAGAGGCCTTTCAGAAATCTGTACACAAGCAAAACAGGGATGAAAAGGTTTCCCTGGCTGTGAGGGAGCTGGGATGAAGTCAGGGTTTTTCTATCAGTGCTCCAAGCTTCCATTCCCCCCGATTTTTCTCCCTGCTCTCCCCTCTGGGTCCTACTGAAGCTGATTCTCTTCCTGGCCTTTGGTTTCCAACCTGGAAGCTCTCTCAGCTCCCTCACAGCCACACCCAGCCCAAAGGGTGTCTCTGAGAGAGGAGTTTTCCCACAACATCCATGCCAGTTTTATTCCTGCCCCAGACTTGCTTCTCTCTGCAGGGGTGACATTTGCAGTTCGTCACCTGAGAAACGTCCTCGTTGCTCGTGGGGAATCACAAACCCACCAGATGAGTGGTTTGCATTAAAACTGCTGGGTGGAAGTCTGTAAACCTGGAGTTAGTGGGAAAACAGGCGAAGTTTAGGCCAGAACATTATGTTTGTGGTGGTGTCTGAGATGCAGTGGCTGGAAATCTTCACCAGGGGCCATCCAATTTGGCTGAAGGACCGTTGTGTGAACTCAACACTCATCTTTCATCCAGAATCCAAAATGGTTCAGATTATCTGCAGGGAGAGAAGTGGAGGGGGATGAAATTGGGCACCCAGCTAAATCCCGAACTGGAAAAACCTACAGGAATTTGTGTCACTCAGAGCCAGACACGAAATGGGGGCACAAAGCACTGCCCTGTTGACCAAACCCCCAGTTTTACCAATCACAGCCTCGCCCCAATCCATATCCATGAAGCCATATGATATTTTTCCAGAGACTTTGCCTCCTCCCATCTCACCCCTTAATCCCCAAGTCCCAGACAGCTTCCCACCACTCCAAACATCTCCTGGCACTTTGCTCTGCCTGTTTTTTTTTTTGCTTATCCAGAGCACGGCAGGAAGATTTTCTTTTTGCCTCTCAAACTCTGAGCCTGCATGACCCAACTCACCTCCCCAGGCCTGTCTTTACCTGTCAGCTGGATTTTGCTTGTTCCAGTGCAAAGTTGGCCTCTGAGGGCTTAAAACACTCAAACAAAAATACAGCGAAGGGAACAACAAACAACACAGCAACCCACGCCTCAGACAGCGACTGCTACAGGGAGGAAGACAAAAGCAAGGCAAGAGAACCTCTTTTTGCTTGTCTAGAGAGATTTATTTATAGCTCTGCCATGGCTGGGTGAGGACAGGGCCGTGTCTCCAGCCCAGCTGAAGAGGCTGAAGCCAGCTGGGAATGTATTTCTTCAAGTTTTGGGACCGGCCACATCAGCTTTGCCAAATAAGCAAAGTGGTTCGCTCGTGTCTTCACCCCCAGTGTTCAGGCACGTCCTTGGACACTGAAAAACCAGCCTGCAACCCAACGAGGAGGGGGGAATCAATCATGACAGCTTGGAAGATGCCTCTGGAGAGTCCTGGGTTTTTGTCATTTTGGGGTTTGCACAGCCACGTGCTGGGGACAGGATGAGGGCGGGGTGGGGCAGGTGGGATTTACACACAGGAAAATTCAGATTTGCTTCTCCTGTGCTCTCCTGTGAACCCTCTGCACCCTTAGGACACCCTTGAACTAATTTGCCAAGGACTGAAGGATTTCTGAGGGAGGGCTCTGCTGCAGGGCCTTGTTCCCCCAGCCAAGAATCCAGATTTCAACCCTGAGTGCTGCTTTCTCACAGCACCCAGCAAGTGCCATTCTCCCAGTCCTCAGGGGGGCCCACCCAGAAACCCTGTGCTATCTGTTCCTTGGGATGGAGCTGAGGAAAAAAAAAAAAAACCACACAAACCCTCTTGAGCAATTATGTCTCAGCACAGATTTATGGATTCTCGTCTCCCACGCCCTGCCAATCACACCCTGCTCTCTCCAGTTCTTACAGAGCTTTATACACTCCCTAATCATAAAAAGAAACGTGAAAGTTATCTCCAATAATAGGCAGGCACGGGGAGGGGGTTCAGCTCTCCAAAACATGGGAACAGCCATGGGAAAGGCTCTGGGTTATCCCAGCTGACCTCCAGTAATATCTCTGTAAAAAAGTGAGAGTTTCCCTCAAATTCTCTGTTGTGGCTGCCCCTACAGATGGCTCAGGGACTTCAGGTCATCTCAAATGGCATCACAACACCCACACTCAGAGAAACAAATCTCACTGGGGCTGTGCCTGCACTTCTTAGGCGTGGACTTGTTGGAATGACTCCAGAGGAAGCCCCGGAGATGCTGCCAGGGCTGGAGCCCCTCTGCTCTGGAGCCAGGCTGGGAGAGCTGGGGGGGTTCCCCTGGAGAAGAGAAGGCTCCAGGGAGAGCTGAGAGCCCCTGGCAGGGCCTAAAGGGGCTCCAGGAGAGCTGGAGAGGGACTGGGGACAAGGCATGGAGGGACAGCACACAGAGAATGGCTTCCCACTGCCAGAGGGAAGATTTAAATTGGATATTGGGAAGGAATTGCTGGCTGTGAGGGTGGGGAGGCCCTGGCCCAGGTTGGGCAGAGAAGCTGTGGCTGCCCCTGGATCCCTGGAAGTGTCCAAGGCCAGGTTGGAGCACCCTGGGCTAGTGGAAGGTGTCCCTGCCCATGGCAGGGGGTCAGAACTGGATCATCTTTAGGATTCCTTCCAACTCCAACCTCTCTGTGATTCCACAATAAGATCACACCAGCTGGGCCCTTCAGCCACGGTGCAGCTACGACAGCAAACACATCACTGGTTTTTGGGTTGAAAACACATCATTTTGTGTGTACCACGAAAAAACCCCAAACCTGCTTTCCTCCAGATTTCTGTTCACGGGTGATTGGCTTCAGTGAGCAACCAGAGGGAAGTGTTTCTGTGTTCCCAATAGGAAATCCTGGGAATCTGGGATGGCTGAGCTCAGTCTGCACCCTCTCCTCAGTGCAAACACGGCTGAGGTTTCTCTTCAGTCATGTTTTAGATGAAGTATGTGCAAAAAAAAAGAAATATCTCTGAGGTAACTTCTCTTCCATCATATGCTTCACTTCACCTGGCCACTGCTGCCTACAGAGACAAATCCCCATTACCTGGGCACAGTGAGAAACACATCAAAAGTCCAGCAAATCACCCTTGCAGTGACTTTTTCGCTCAGTGGACCACAGAGGGAGCTCAAAGAGCTGCACGTCCCCACCAGGCATTTCTTGTCAAGCCAAGTGAGCCCTAAAACACCCAGAGCTGCTCACAGGAACCCCCTGGATGTTGCTGAGTGTTATTTTTGGGCTCAGTGACTTCACTGTTATATTCCCAGGCTTTTTCCAGACCTCAGGACAAGCTCTGTATCAAAATCTGCGCTCTCACTGCTTCCTCCAAGGATCTGGATTGCCCTGTTTCCCCCAGTGTTTTCAGGTACTCTGTGCTAAAGGAGATTCCCTCAGCGACTCCCACTACACGGATTTAAAAACCACAGACCCGTGGGGACAGCAGATTCCAAACTGGCCTGCTTTTGGGTGGTTTTAAAGGGCGAATCCAACCAGAAATCCACCATTTTTAGGTGCGATGGATGCTGCGTTCGCACAGCTCAGCGATCCACTGCACTGTAGAGCATCTTCACTGCAAGCAATGCGTCACTTTAAATGCAAACCTCCAGCCCTTCGGGTCTTCCTTATTCATGAAAATCCCCGACATTAATACATCCAATCCCCATATTTTAGGTTTCCCCCCTCCGGCCTGGTCATCCTCGTCCCACCAGGTCTGGGGAAAAAAAAACAACAAACAACTCAGCAGCTGATTTCTGGGCTGGTCATAGAGCCAGCCGGGTGCTGGGGACAGTATTTCACACAAGGAGCAGTTAATCATCTTAACTACTCCTGAATAAAAGATCGCCAAGTGCTTTCGCTTTCATCTCCCCTACAAGCGGTGAGGGAGAATCCCACAGCTCGTCCTGCGAACACAACAGAGGCTCCCGGTGAGAATCCCCTTAGTCCTTTTTACATTTCAAAAGGCAGCTATTGTGCAAAAAAAAAAAAAAAAAAAAAAAAAAAAAAAAAAAAAAAAAAAAAAAAAAAAAAAAAAAAAAAAAAAAAAAAAAAAAAAAAAAAAAAAAAAAAAAAAAAAAAAAAAAAAAAAAAAAAAAGCGTCTTAAAAGCCCCGGAGCTCTTGGGGGTTTATAATTTTTTTTGCTTTATTTTTTTTTCCTTTCCCAGCACCTCGATGGATTTCATCTCACGAACTGTCATCTTTATCTGGGCTTTTGGACATGATGGCTTTTGCTGCTTGGGTTTTGTTTTGGGGTTTTTTGTTTGTTTGTTTGCGTTTTCCAGCAGCCCAAATCTTTGCTTTCTCAGCCTGGGATTCATCTCCTGGGCTCTTCCTCTTGAGAAGGGTCAACAGCACAAGCGTTTCATCCCTCACAGGTGGAGACCCGAGATGCAAAAAACCCGCCCCAGACCTACCGAGGGGGTTTTTTTACACCACCCAAGCTCGGTCTCTCTGTCTCCTGGACCTGCTGATCCGCATTTTTGGTAGCTCTGAGGACCGTGCCCTGATCTCCATCCACCCCACCACCGAATTCAACCCCACCTTTAGGAGCGTTTGTATCTCTTCATTTACACCCTACCGAGTTTTGCCTTTTAGCTCCAGCCTGGCCAAATTGGCAGCCTCCTCCCAATCCATCACCCAGATTTCTGCCTCCGGGGGGATCCCTGGAATCCTCTCCTTGCTCTCCACCACCCCCCGAGTGGCCCTGTCCTGTTTAATCCCCTTTCCTTGAGCTCTCCAGCTTTTGTCCCACCCTCAGCCGCTCTCAGGAGTAGCTGTTAGACAATAATAAAAGCTGAAGCTGCAGGAAGGATTTGCCCTTGGAGGAGATTTCTGCAGCCACGGGAGGCAGAGCTTGGCAGAGGTCCCCTGAGAGACCCATCACAGCTCATCTGTGCACTCAAACCCCTCAGTGCAAACGGAGCAGCGCAGGACCCAGGAGACCGAGCCAAAGGGTCACAGGAAGCTCTGAGAGGCTCTGAAAGCCCCGAGCCCTGCACAGGGAGCTGAATTTTGAATATCCAGAGCCGGTCTCGGGGCTGCCCACGCCCCTGTTCGGTGCCTGGGTCCTGCAGGGCAGCAAAAAATGTCTTTCCAGCTGAATTTTCCCCACATGCCTCCAGCCCAAGATGGTCAACAAGCTCTTTTTTTGTGTCCCTCTCCTCCCCTTCTGTTAAAAATGAAGGTTTTTCTGAGTACCACGAGGGCTGCAGGGAAGTTTAGGGATGGGAAGAAATCAAGGAGGGCGTGGATTTGTTCTGCTGTGTCCCTTTTGTTCCCACTTCTTGGGAAGTTGGCTGTGTGGGAAACAAAGGGATTTTGGAGTTGACAGAGTTTAACTGGTTTACAAAACTGGCATTTGATTGCAGTAATTTGGCTTTTAAGTAGGTACTGACCCCTTCCTCCAATCCTGCCTGGAGGGGGTGGTAAAATGCCCTCTCTGGGAGGGAACACATGGGGAGAAAGGGTGATTTACAATCATTTCATGGACCACCTTCTGATGTCTGACAGACATCAGTGAAGCCCCCCTGCAAGCTGGGCAAACACTGCTGAGGATCTGAGGGTATTGTCTGGTATAAATGAGGAGTTTGGACAAGGGATGGAGAGATGGGACAAAGGGGAAATGGCTTCCTACTGCCAGAGGGCAGGGATAGATGGGATATTGGGAAGGAATTGCTGGCTGGGAGGGTGGGCAGGCCCTGGCCCAGGTTGGGCAGAGAAGCTGTGGCTGCCCCTGGATCCCTGGAAGTGTCCAGGGCCAGGTTGGAGCACCCTGGGCTGGTGGAAGGTGTCCCTGCCCATGGCAGGGGGTGGGACTGGATGGTCCTTAAAGATCCTTTCCAACCCAAACCATTCCAGGATTCTCTGTCTCTCCTGGATGGGTTTTAAAGGGAAACATTTGCCCCTCGCTCTGCTTGGCCCAAAGGAACTCGGGAACTAAAATTCCCAACTTCTGGATACCAAAAGCTACAAACTCAGCTGTTTATCACTCCCCACCATCTCTCTTCCATTTACCATCCTTATTTTACCTATTATGCTTTTTTTTCCCCCCTCTTTTCCTTCCCTGCCCTCCTCCATTGGTCCCGAATTCCGGAATTCTGCATTCCCAGGCCCAAATATCACTTTCCTGTTTAAAAACGACTCGATGACATTAAAGGACCCCTTTGAGGATGGAGATTCCCAGGGCAGGAGGGAGCCAGAATTCCCGGGTTCCTCTCCAATCTCCGTGCAGAGCTCAAATCAGGGCTTTGGAGCCTCTCGGATAAATTTGTAGGCGAGGCACCGGAAAGGCTCCAGAGGCTGCCGTGGAATTTTGATGCTCTTCATCCATTATGGATGAAGAGGTTTATGTAAGAGCCTTTCCCTGGCGTTCATCTGAGGCCAGGCTGTCCTGGGCTGCAGATGGGAATTCACGGAGCAGGGGCAGGAGGAGGGAGAAGGGACACGGAGCTGGGATCGCCGCTTCCCTCCCGCCAACTGGGACCGCTCAACTTCCCAGGAAATTAAAAAAGAGCCTCCAGCACTTTAATCCAACCTTGTCCTCCCTGCAAGGTACATTCTCTCCGTGTGAAATATGGATGAAGCCTGTGTTTGGACACGGATCATGCTGGGCTTTGTGGATGCCAGCACACCTCTGGCTGTCAGCTTTGCACCTGGTAGGAAAGGGGGACTTTCCGTGGAAGCGTTTCCCTCCTGTCCTCTCAGATGATGCTGGGATCTCATCTTCCCCTCTGAGACCGGCGGGACAGCCAAGCCTTGCTCGCTCTGCTCCCTTTAAACAGGGAGATTAATTAAGTCCCAGTTTGCTAATGCACTGTTAGATCTGTCCACAGACGAGGCGGGGGAATGAGGCACAGTTAATTAGCAAAGGTATTATTAACACAAGCAGCAGATCAGGACCTGCCTGGATGGATAATCACTGAGCGTCCCCCAGCTCAGCCCTGCAAGGCTTGTTAGGTTGCCTTTGGACAGCTCTCTTCTATTCTCCTCCCCACTCTGCCTTCCATCACAGAGGATTTCCAAGTATTTGTTCATTTTCCTGCAGGGAGATCAAGCAGACAATTGAATGTTGACCCTGTCCTGTTGACACTCTGCTGAAGAGGTCTGGGAGTTCCCATATCCACTTGTGGATATAAAAGGGAAAGTGTTCAAAGCCCCGCCAGGATCTTCTTGCTCCCTGTAACCCTCTGACAGGAGAGGGGAGCCAGGTGGGAAACAGGCTCTGCTCCCAGGGAACCAGTGATAGGACGAGAGGAAACGGCCTCAAGCTGTGCCAGGTTGGATTTTAGGGAAAATTTCTCCACGGAAAAAGTTGTCCAGCCCTGGCACAGCTGCCCAAGGCAGTGGTGGAGTCCCCATCCCTGGAGGGGATTTAAAATCCCTGTGGATGTGGCACTTGGGGTCGTGGGTTAGTGGTGGCCTTGGCAGTGCTGGGGGAAAAGGTTGGACTGGATGATCTCAGAGGGCTTTCCCAAACCAAATTAATTCCCTGCCTCTCCAGTGGGATGAGCTGGGCAACAGACAGCAGAGGCCACCACTTTCTAGCAGAGTTCCTGTGCTCTCCGGGAATTTCTCATCTTCCTCACGCATTTCCCCTTGAAATATCAGGTTGGTACCACAAGACTGCAAATGAAAAAAAGATAAATCTGCAGCTTAGGGAGAAAGTGGCCACTCATTTCTCTTCCTCCCTCGCTCCTCCCAGGAGGTTTATTGTCTTTGCCCTGGGATTTCCTGTACTTTCCTGCCTACAGGAATTTCCTGGACAAACCTATAGGTCCTCCAGGACAACCTGTTCATACCCACTTCCCATGGGGTCACCCAAAAAATTCCGCTGTAATTTGAGCCCCCCTGCCCAGCTCAGCTGAGTTTGTGTCTCAGCATCCTCCTGCCACCACTGGACAGGTAATCCTGGCTTTTAACACTAGGAGAGCATTTTGCTGCCTGAAAACCCTCCTGAGAGTGCAGTGCCTCACTCATCCCAAGGGAATCCCAAGGGAATCTGGGGTAACTGTCTGATAAGAGAGAGATAATGGGAAGCTTTGGGATGAGCTGCAGGACATGGGACGGGTGGAGGTTGGGCTAATTAGTGATGGAAATACAATCACAGAATCTCAGAATGGTTTGGGTTGGAAGGGACCTGGAAGATGATTTAGTTCCACCCCCCCTGCCAAGGGCAGGGACACCTTCCACTAGCCCAGCTTGCTCCAAGCCCCATCCAACCTGGCCTTGGACACTTCCAGGGATCCAGGGGCAGCCACAGCTTCTCTGGGCAACCTGTGCCAGGGCCTCCCCACCCTCCCAGCCAGCAATTCCTTCCCAATATCCCACCTAACCCTGCCCTCTGGCAGTGGGAAGCCATTCCCTGTGTCCTGTCCCTCCAGGCCCATGTAAATACCAGCAAAAAAAAAAGACATTCCCAGATATTCCCACCTTCCCCACCGGACAAGCAGGTGGAACATCCTCCTTTTTATCCCCACCACCCTCCACAGAAGGGACTCTGCAGGTGCAGGGGAAGATGCCAGCAGGGACACACAGCCCCTGCCAGCAGCATCTCCACCTCCTGCAGGGCAGCCCCCACCCAGATTTGCT
>NW_020956546.1:109104-110993 GCF_003031625.1 Empidonax traillii
CCACCTCCTGCAGGGCAGCCCCCACCCAGATTTGCTGCCAGGGCCGTTTCTCAGCATCTCAATCCCAATCAGCAGCCGAAACAGCAGCTCTTGAGCAGCTCCACTGATCCCTTTCCCCAGCAGGGCTGTGCTGGGTGATCCATGCTCAGCTCTGGCAGCCCCACAACTGCAGAGGGAAAGTCACTCCCAGAGAGGAGCAGCTGGACCAGAAACACAGCAGGGCTCCAACGTGCTGCCATCAGACAGATGGATAATTAGATCCCTGTCCTGCTCCTCCCGGGGCTTCCTGGGCTGGATGGAAACTCTTTGGTAGCTGGATGCAATCCCTCACTGCCAGGCAGGCTCGGTTTTTTGGGACATGATCCCTCTCCTTGACCTGTTGCTGAGGCTTCACAGTGCAGACCGAGCTGCAAGATGGAAGGATGGAGGTGACTGGCCAAAAAAAAGGGCTGCAGGGATGGGAGGTGGTTACACTGACAGCCCATCCCAGCACATGGGGGGGATAAAATAAGGATGAGGAGGGGTTGGACCCTCTTCCTCACAGAATCACAGAGTGACAGCACAAGGCTGGGTGTGAAGGGACCTTAAAGGCCATTTACTTCCATCCCCTTCCATCCCCACACCTTCCACTAGCTCAGGTTGCTCCAACCTGGCCTTGGACACTTCCAGGGATCCAGGGGCAGCCACAGCTTCTCTGCCCAACCTGTGCCTGTGACTCATCACCCTCACAGGGAAGAATTTCTTCCCAATATCCCATCTAAGCCCACTCTCAGTTTAAAACCAAGTTGGCTCCAAGACAGGACAGGGTCCATGGCAAACATCAGAGATAACAATGTGAGTTGTCATCAGAGCCTGTTCTCTTCTACCTGCAGCTGTTTTCAGCACAAAGCACCTGCTGTCTGGCAAGATCCAGAAGTCCAGGGAGCAGGGAAGGGAGAAACACCACGCAGAGAGACACATTTCCATCTGCTTGCCTCCAGCAGCAGGCAGAAACAGTTGGAAGAAAGCAACATTTTCGGCTGAGATGACAAGTTGTGGTGTAGGACATCACACAAACGCAGAGCCAGCCCCTCTGGGCTCTGTCTGACCTCAGCAAACTCCACGTGGAAACCACCAGCACACAGCAGAGAGGACTGGAGTCCACAGCCTGAGCACTGCAGCCTTTAAATGAGCTGAGATTTCCCAGCAGGGGGGATGAAACCAGCCCAGGGACGGCAAAAAGAGGGTTAAAGATGATATTCCCTGAGAGTCCTCTGCCAGGCTCTTCCAGCCCTAATCCCGTTTTTATTATTGTCTAATCTTTTTTTTTTTCCCAGGTTCCCAAGGAAAAGAAGAGTTGTGCCCGTGTCTAAAAAACTCTCCTCCTGCTCACCCCTCTCCTCTGCTTTGAGCTCTGCCACCTGTTGACCAGTTTCAGTGGAAAGGAGTGAAAATATCCCGGTTGGGATGAACTTTGGGAGACAAGAGCTCTTTCCAGGCACCGCCACTCACAGGAGATGATCAGCAGCAACCAGACTCCAGCTTGCAAAGAACACTTCATGTTTCTCACGTTCCCCAGGGGAAGATTCACGTTTTCCTTCTCAAAAGCCTTCACAGAGTCATGGAATCAGAGAGTCATGGGATGGTTTGGGTTGGGAGGGACCTGGAAGATGGTTTAGTTCCACCCCCTGCCCCTGGCTCTCCTCGTGTCTCCGGCGTGTCAGCGAGGAGGGAGGGGCGGCTCCAGGTTAGTTTGTCACTCCTGCCTGCAGAGGGGTTCGGAGATCCCAAAGCTTCGGATGTGTGAGTCATTCCCGGCATCTCTCCCCACCCCGTGTCATTTTATCAGCCCTTCCCCGGGAGTTTTTTTTTTTTATTTTATTTTTTTTTAATTTTTTTTTTTTTTTTTT
>NW_020956546.1:111494-120765 GCF_003031625.1 Empidonax traillii
TTTTTTTTATTTTTTTTCCCGGCTGTTTGGCTCTCAGCTCCCGATGCGCCGCTCCCGGGCGTGTGCTCCGCAATCCGTGGGAGGAAAAGACTTTCTCTCAGATCCTGCCGGGTTTGCCCTGAACTCCTCAAGAAACTGGGGAAAGGATAAAACAGAGCATTTCCTACCAATAAGAGGGGATTTGACCCGGCGCTAAACCCGCGGAACAGTCACTGGAGAGGAGAGAAAGGACGGGGAGGAAACGCTCAGGTCCTTCTCTGTTCCGTGTGCCCCCCCCCTCGCCAGTGATGGAATCCGGTGCCAATGAATTATACAAATGCTTATGCAATTAGAAGGAGCTACAGTCAGTCCTCCTGCAGCCAAAAATAGCTCAGCGCACCAGCAGAAAGGGCCTGCCTTTCCTTCACATCTCGTCAGGAGGAGAAAACGCTCCGGGCTGGTGAGGGGGAGAAGCTTCAGAGTGAAGGAAACAGCCCCGGATGCCAACGCTGCAGGGCACTGGGAGACAAGGGCTGAACGGGCTGCTGGCCCCACACGTCATCCCTGCTGAAATCCCCCTGCCTGGGGGTTTGTCCCCCTCTGGGGACATGGGAGGGACATGGCCGGGTGTGTAGGTACTCAGTGGGGATCTGCAGCCAAAAGGGTGGCTTGTGGTAATACAATCCTGGAATGGTTTGGGTTGGAAGGGGCTTTAAGGATCATCTCATTTCAACCCCTGCCACGGGCAGGGACACCTTCCACCAGCCCAGGGTGCTCCAACCTGGCCTTGGACACTTCTAGGGATCCAGGGGCAGCCACAGCTTCTCTGCCCAACCTGTACCAGGGGCTCCCCACCCTCCCAGCCAGCAATTCTCATCTTGCTCCCCAGTTTTTTTCTACAATCTGCCCAGGAGGGGACGGTTTCCTGCTGCCATCAGCCCTGATGGGGAGGGTAAAGCTGTTCCCTTCCTACCCCAAACAAACCACCAGGCTTGAGTGGAGGGGGAGAAAAGGGTGTTTTCTCTCTGCTCTGAGCTGAGATTTTGGGGTCTTGCAAAGGAGGGTGCAGACCACAGTGGTGCTGCTGAGGGCTGGGCTGGCCCCAGCACCAGCAATAAAAATCCCAGACCACGTTTTCATCCTCTCCCTCTCCTGGCACATCACACTCCTTTCCAGTCTTGCATCCCTCCACTGCAGTTAACATTCCCTGGGATGAGTGTGGCCATGCACCCAGCTCTGCCTGGCTCCCAGCTTGCTCAGAAGAGCCCTGGATTCCAGCATTCCCTCTTGGAGGCTTCTTGGCCATGCTGACTCCCAAGTCCTAGTGCATATTTCTCAAATCTTTCCATGAATCCACGACTTCTAGAGATTTTTATAGGAAAACTAAGAAGTCAAGAGAAGAGGAAGGAGCTCAGAAGAGGTGTATCCATGTGCTGTCTTCCCTCAGCCATCAACACCTGATGTAGATCATCCAATAAAGCTTTTCCCAATAAAGTTAAGAGGTATGAGGAAGAAACTCTTCCCTGTGAGGGTGGGCAGGCCCTGGCCCAGGTTGGGCAGAGAAGCTGTGGCTGCCCCTGGATCCCTGGAAGTGTCCAAAGCCAGGTTGGACGGGGCTTGGAGCAACCTGGGCTAGTGAAAGGTGCCTTCGTTGGAACTAAATGATCTTCCAGGTCCATTCCAACCCAACCCATCCCGTGATTCTACGAAAGATGGCCCTGAATTTCTCCCCTGATCATCCACACCCCCAAGTGGGAGAGGGCTGGAAAATGAACCACTTCCAGTGATCAGACCTAGGGGAGATGCATCTATCAGCTTCCCTCTCAGGCTGCTGGCAGAACAAGAGACAGTCCAGTTTGGTGGGAAAGGTGGATGTGGAAGAGAGTTGAGCCCAGCTCTGACACCGCGCTGGGCTTTGGGCAGAAGGCTGTGGGGGTTCAGCCTGAACTGACAGTCACCTTCAAAAAGGGGGTTTGGAGATGCCCTGTGCTGGCCAGGGCATGGATAGGAGCTTGAAGGAGAAGGGAAGTAAAAGTACCATCTGGACTTGGCAGAGGCTCTCCTGACATCCCTGTTCTTGCCAAATCCCAGCACCGCCGAGGCCTTCCAGGAGAAAGTGGCAACGGACCAAACACTCCAACTCAGCTGCACTTGGCCCGGGGTGTGGAGAGGGGTGGAAGGAGGCCAGAAACGCTCTGGGAGTCCGTGGAAGTCACCGGAGAGCTGAAATCCTTCCTGGAAGCAGCGCTGCTGCCAGGGAGTGAGCAGGATGGCTGTGAATCCCAGAAAAGCCAGGGTGGCAGGAAGATGGATGGGAAGATGTCCAGATGGGATGAACCCTTCTGGAGGAAGTCTGGAAGAAAAGGGAGGGGAGATAAGTGATGAGCAAGCAGGTCTTCTTCTGATGGCCCATCTCAGGTTGGGAAATATCCCATGGACGCGTCTCCATCCACAGGGGCACAGGGGCTGAAAATCACCGATGGAAAAATCGACCACAGCGAGGCAACGATGGCAGTCGGCTCTGGATACACAATCCTAGCTGGAAAACCCACCTGGGGCAGCTCAGGTGGCTCCTGGCATGACGACCAGGCCACCAAACCCCACCCCTGCAGTGCGGACACCGTGGTGAGAGCGTCTCAACGTCGGTGACGGTGGTGGGGACACCACCCTGTGCCCCCAGATGCCACACCAAAAAGAGACCAACCAAGATTCCTGGGATTTACGGCACAGCCCAAGGGGGGGGGGGGGTCACTCGATGCAACGTTTCCCACCTCAGTTTGTCTGGGAATAAAAGGGAGGCTCCAAACCCCACACCCTGGAGCGTGTTTACTCTTTGGAAGCGGGAAGTGTTGAACACTCCAGCCTGCCAGGGAATTTATGTCAAAGTTTTGCTCGTGGAAAAAAAAAAAAAAAACATTTCGTGGTAGATAATGTTCCTCCTGACAAGCCAGATGTCAAAACATGGCACGATAATGTTACTGAAAGCCTCAGCTGCTCCGAAAGGCAAGCGAAGAGATGATTGTTCCTTCGTTAGACATCAAAATTTGATGGCGTATCACTGTGACTGAAAGGCTCATGGGGGCTCAAAATAAAGCAGGGCTAAAAGTTCCCCGGGATATCAGCTGGGGGAGTTTCCTGGGAGTTTCCTGGGAGAGTCTCCTGGAGTTTCCTGGCCGTGTTTGGTCCCTCCTGTGTGCGTGATCAGAGCCAGGAGAGCTCTGCACACCTCTGGCAAGAGCTGAGCCACCACAGACAAGTGAAGACAGTAAAATCAGGGAATCATTTAGGTTGGAAAAGCCCTCTAAGGTCGTTGAGTCCAGCCATCAGCAGCAGACCAGATGTGACCACACGGTCCCCAGGAACGGGAAGGAGGGTCATTCCAGGGGGAGTGATGCTCAGGGGGCACTTTTACTTCTGACCAGGCCTCCTACAAAAGAGACCCCATGCAGTGTCTGTACAGTATTGAAATGATCTAAAAACCCTGCCAGACCCCCTCACTGCTCTGCTTTGTCACACACCCCACATGGCTCAGTGTTCCCAGACCACACAATCATGGAATCACAGAATGGTTTGGGTTGGAAGGGACATTAAAGATCATCCAGTTCCAACTCCCTGCCATGGGCAGGGACACCTTCCACTAGCCCAGGTTGCTCCAAGCCCCATCCAACCTGGCCTTGGACATTTCCAGGGATCCAGGGGCAGCCACAGCTTCTCTGCCCAACCTGTGCCAGGGCCTCCCCACCCTCCTAGCCAGGAATTCCTTCCCAATATCCCATCTATCCCTGCCCTCTGGCAGTGGGAAGCCATTCCCCCTTGTCCTGACACTCCATGTCCTTGTCCCCAGTCCCTCTCCAGCTCTCCTGGAGCCCCTTTAGCCACTGGAAGGGCCATCAGCAGCTGAGCCAAAGGAGTCCCTAATTTTGTGCCATCTCCATGCCCCTGGTCCTGCAGGCAGAACTGATGTGCTGAGAGCACCACAGAGCATGGAATCATCACCTGGATCACATCTTGCTGTCCTGTCCAGGTTGCAGGGAAGTAAAGAACACAAAAATGAGAGGGACTGGGTTGTTTGTTGCAAGTTGTCTGTTTTTTTTTTTTCTTGAATAAGTGCCACTATTTAACTTTGATTTTACATACAAAGAGCCATGGAATGGGCTGGTTTGAAAGGGACCCTAAAGCTCATCTTGTTCCAAACCCCTGCCATGGGCAGGGACACCTTCCACTAGCCCAGGTTTCTCCAAGCCCCATCCAACCTGGCCTTGGACAATTCCAGGCACCTTTAACGAGGGTTTCACAGGAGAAGGTCTCCCACCTCCTTTGGGCATTGGCTCACAAACACCAGGACGCGTTTGCAAACCAAAGCACAGAGGCTGCTGCAAGTCGGATGGGAAGCTTCTGGGAATGGAGGGAATTGTCTGCCCTTTGCTCTGGGCAAATTCAAGGGCTTGGAAAGCCCAACTCTGCTGCACAGGCTCTGTTTTCCTCTTGTGCCATTGCTCCTAGGCTGGTGTCTGAACACATCGGATGGATGATGCTAAAGGATAATACTGGACAGCTGGACACAAAATGCAGCTGAATCTTGCCCAGAACAACAGGCAGAAATATCTGCTGTGATTTACAGGTGATTTACCTGTAAATCCTGCCCACAGAGGGGCTCAGATTCGATCAACACCACAGACCAGGGCTTGCATCTCACAGTGGGGTAGGTTCTCATCTCCCCCATCACTTTCTGAGAGACCAACGCGCCAAAAACCCGCTCTGCCACAAAAGACACAGCTCCAGGGCACCATCCAGAGCAATCACCATCCTCTCCACGAGTCACAGGGACAAGTAGCAACTGCTCAGGCTGCTTTTGAACTCTGCTGGTGTCATTTATCTGCATCCAACGCTCTGAGCCCCATCTGTCTCGCCACGATTTTCTCCTGACACCAGCCCTTCTTTATCGACTTCAGCGTGTCTTTGAACACAAAGGCAACCTGACATGACCCTTCCAGGAGGCTTTGTAGCAAAATCAAATGGAAATGATGCCGTTCTTAACGCTTTACCTGCTCCAGGAGTGATTTATGGGCGCTGCTTGACACACCCGTTGTTCGCAGAGATAAGTCTCAGCCAGTGACACACCCAGGCTCATCTCCTGAACTCCTCCGAAGTAAAGGAGGAGGAAAAGAGTCCAAACAAAAAACTAGAAGAGAAATCAGCACAGAAAATGAGAGGGATCTTGGGGTAACTCATCCTTTGCAGGGTATCAACACCTGAGGGAAGCTGGAGCTGCCAGCTCCTCATTTTACAGCTGAGCAAGCAGAGGGAGAGGGGAAACGCTGTTCCCACTTGCTTCTGAAGGGCTTAATGGATTTAAATAAATAAAAGTGCCAGAATAATAATGCTTGCCCTCACATCTTCCCAGTATTGGAGCTTCCTGCACTCTGTAAAGCAAAGAGAAATAGGACTGTGCACTGGGTACAAGTTTCAGCTTCAGCTCCCTCCTCTTCCCAATGCCAAACTCTGGGGACCCAGAGTCACAGCAGCTCTGAGCATGCTGACCACATCTGCCCAGAAAAGGCAGAGCAATCAGCCAACCCATGGACCAAAACCCGGGTGGAGATGTGGGGAGGGCGGGCTGGGAGCTGGAAGCTCCTCAACCTGGGTCTGTGCCCACCTCTGGCACCTCAGCAGGAATCAGCAGCAGCCCCACATCCTTATTAATGGCTAAAGCAGAATTAAAGCATGGAAAAGCAGGCCCCAGCACCTGATAACCCACACACTGGATTGGAGGTTGTTATGCCGAGCTGGGAAGGTGACCCCGGTACATCCTCGCTCTGTGTGTGGGGACCAAGAGGGGAAGGGATGGATGCCAGGCCTTCCAGGCTGGCTCTGGAGGGAGCAGGATGCCAAGCCAGGTCTTTGGAGGCTGACCCTGCTCTCCTCTGAGGACACTTCCCAGTCACAGGAGTTGTCCATGGTATTCAGGCCCGATGGTGCAGATGTTCCCCTTCTCACTCCCTAAGTGACAAGCAGCACACACCCTTTCCTGCCTCATGACTCCATCTCAGCACCACTATCTGCCTCCACCCAGCCCAATTCCCTCCCCTGATCCTTCACCACATAGAATCGTTTTGGTTGGAAAAGCCTGCCAAGATCACCGAGTCAAACTGTGCCCCCGCCACTGCCAAGGCCACCACCACCCCATGTTCCCAAGTGCCACATCCACAGGGATTTTAAATCCCTCCAGGGATGGGGACTCCACCCCTGCCCTGGGCACCCTGTGCAATCCATTTCTGTTGAGAAATTTTCCCTGTTATCCCACCTAACCCTCCCCTGGCACGACTTAAAGGCTGTTTGCTCTTGTCCTGTCATGCAACTTACTACTGTGTGGAGATTGATCCAAAATCTTCCTGCTGCAAAAAGCCCTCCCTTCCCCAGGAGCTGTCACCAGGCTTGATGGCAGCCTTCCCACACCCCCCAGACCCAGCTCCCCTCTTACTTCTCTCATCACCCTCTCAGCACCTCTTGCCCCTCAGCTCCCCTCCTTTGGAAACCCTCCCAAACTCACGCCCTTGGCCGTCCCTGGCCCTGATTTTTTAGACAGTCCTCTTCACCACCCCTCACTCCTCACCCCCAGAGCCTGGAAGAGAAGAGCAATCGGTCAGATCACACCAAAAAAAAAAACAAACCTACAACCCCTCTGCTTTCAGCCCTGAAAAATTAAAAGCTCCGTGGCTCCCGAGTGAAAGGAAGTTTTCCCACACACAATAGCTCAGCTCCCATTAAAGCAATGACAAGCAGCCACTTTGTGCTTCACTTCAGATTTAGCCAGGAGGGAAAACACTACTTTGGAAGGCAAGAAGAGATTGCTTTTAATTGAAACTCTTTCTGCTCTGAAACTGCTGTTGACACTTAGTTTTCAATTAACGGTTCCACGGGTTTTAGTTCAGTTCTGCAAGTCAAGGCTGCAAAGTGAGAAAACAGAAGTGAAATCAAATCAAGTCAAATCAAATCAGAACCTCCGGCTGGTCTTGCAGAATTTCAAAGGGATTGAAATGCAAGTCTGTGGGGTGGGGTTTTTTTTTCCCTTCACATCCTTGACTTGGTGGTGTCTTTGCCAATTCCAAGTCCCACAAGGTCACCTTCAACAGCTGTCGAAGGACTGAGGTTGAAAGGGACCTCTGAGGTCCTCAGACCAACCCTTTGGGTCAATTTGAAACATGCTTCAGTGGTGGCCTTGGCAGTGCTGGGTGAATGGCAGGACTGGATGATCTCAGAGGGCTTTCCCAATCTAAATGTTTTCATTCTGCATATAAAACCACAAACTCATTGTTGGTGTAACTGAAATCACAAGTCTCGTCATATTTAATACAGGAAAAAATACGTGTATTTAGTTTCCACCCCTTTTCCAGGGTTTTCCTCACAGTTCCCTGTCCCTCTGGGTCCTGAGTGGCTTCATTGTGAGGTTGGGGTGTTACAGTGGTTCAAGCATATTTGGAGTCCTTCACCAGGAGGATTGAGGTGTTCCTGTTATTTCTCAGAGTCCACAGAATCCCAGAAGGGTTTTGGTTGGAATGGACCTTAAAGATCTCATCCCAAGCCCCTGCCATGGGCAGGGACACCTTCCACTAGCCCAGGTCGCTCCAAGCCCTGTCCAACCTGGCCTTGGACACTTCCAGGGATGGGGTATCCCTTCCTTGAAAGCTTTTACTCACCTTGTCCATCACAACGTGCCAGTTTGAACCAAAATCTGTTGATAGTGTCCTAAAAAAAATATATTTTAGGTTTTGACTGAAGGAACAAAACTTTTCTGGAGCTTATATAGGAGCAGATACAGAGACTCAGTCTCAGAAATGGAGATTTAATGGATTTCCTGAAGATGTCCCCATGAAAATCCCCCGGTGTCCAAATGCACTTGAACCCACCACAGTCCTGCAGGTCAGGTCCATCCAGTGCTGGGCATTCCAGTTTGGCAAAAACCAGTGGCTGCCAGTCCCTGGAATGTTATTTGCCAGAGCCAGGGCAAAGCCAGGGAAAGAGCAGGTGGAGCTTTGCCCCCCCCATGCCCTGTGCAGGGCTGGTCCCACCTTGAAGCCACCAACCACCCGGTAAATGAGTTGTTTGCCGAGCCCTCAAACCCAGCTGAGAGCAGAGGGTGGGCCAAGCTGCAGTCAGCAACCCTTCCCAAAGACATCAATCTTCTCATTACAGCCTGATTGAAGCACTGCAGCTTTTACTGCCTTTGGTCCCCAGCGGTCAATAGAAGGAACATCCTGATTGTTGGGCAATTTATTTGACTGGATGTGATAACGTCTAAATGGCCCATGAAGCCAAAACAAGATGCTCAAGTCTATCCAGAGGCTGAGTTTGTCCCTCTGTTTTTTATTCCTGGTGATAAAAGTGCGGCTCTGCAGGCCCTCCAAGCTATCTGCTGTAATGCATTACCTGCCAGACCGGAGATAAGAGCAGCTCCATCTCTGAAATTCTGTGTGGGTTGTTCGTGATCATTTCCGTGAGGGACCTTTGGGAGGGGTGATAAAGGGGAAAGCTGATTGTCCCTGTGGGTTTTTGCTTCCCTTTAGTGAAAAAGGATGATTTAAAAAAGCGTGCTAGAGGTGCTTATGTGCCATAAGCAGCTAAACAGCCTTAAAACTGGACTGGCTCTTGACACAGATAAAAAGTCTACCCTACTGCTCATCTGGGTGGGATTTCAGCCCTCTGGAATTCAGATGCCTGGATTTTGAGGCCAGGCCTGCCAGAAATTCACCCCATGCACCTGAGAATCATGAAATAGAATCCCAGAATGGTTAAGTTGGAAGGGACATTAAATTGATTTAGTTTCACCCCCTGCCATGGGCAGAGACACCTTCCACCAGCCCAGGCTGCTCCAACCTGGCCTTGGACACTTCCAGGGATCCAGGGGCAGCCACAGCTTCTCTGCCCAACCTGTACCAGGGCCTCCCCACTCTCACAGGGAGGAATTTCTTCCTGATATCCAACCTGAATTTCCCCTCTTTCAGTCTGACAACGTCACTGAGGCTCAGACTGGGGTGGGAAAACTCACAATTGAGCCCTGCCTTTGCCAGCAATTGGATGTGAATAATCTGGGAAGACAACTGACCCACCTGGAACGCCACTGTCACGCTGATCTGCACAGCAGGGCTGCCACGAGCCATTAAAATTGACTTGGGGGATTAATTATCCCAATGATTTAACGGAGAGAACGAGGCCCGTGATGGCAGCGCTCCGTGGGCTGTGGGATGTGCACGGATGAGCTGCTGGCACTGCTCAGCTACTCCTGCAGGCACCT
>NW_020956546.1:121460-124266 GCF_003031625.1 Empidonax traillii
CGCCACTGTCACGCTGATCTGCACAGCAGGGCTGCCACGAGCCATTAAAATTGACTTGGGGGATTAATTATCCCAATGATTTAACGGAGAGAACGAGGCCCGTGATGGCAGCGCTCCGTGGGCTGTGGGATGTGCACGGATGAGCTGCTGGCACTGCTCAGCTACTCCTGCAGGCACCTCCCTCGGAGGGTTTGGGAGCAGGAGGGCACTGAAGAGCACGGCGAGGAAGGAAGGATCTGGACAGACCCCAGGGAAATGGGCCTCCATCTGTTCCACGTGTTAAGATTGGAGGATAATTGAGGTGGGAGAGGAGTTCTGGAGGTCTCCAGTTCAACTTCTGCATCGAAGAAGAGTCATCTTCTAACTCAGTTTATTGCCCTTGGTCATGTCCAGCAGAGTTTTGAGTATCTCCATGGATGGAGAATCCACAGCCTCTCTGATTCCCCTTTCCTATGTTTGATCACTCTCGCAGTGAAAAACTTTTCCGTGCATTTCCAGCCAGTAATTTGCACTAAAATCAGGGAGGTTTGGGTTGGATATCAGGAAGAAATTCTTCCCTGAGAGGGTGGGGAGGCCCTGGCACAGGTTGCCCAGGGAAGCTGTGGCTGTCCCTGAATCCCTGGAAGTGTCCAAGGCCAGGCTGGACAGGGCTTGGAGCAACCTGGGCTGGTGGAAGGTGTCCCTGCCCATGGCAGGGGGTGGCACTGGATGGTATTTAAATTCCCTTCCAACCCAAACCATTCCATGATTCTATGATCCTTCCATCTGGGAAGTGGTGGCCTTCCAAGTAGCGAAGTCCAGTCCATCTGATTTATTCTCTGGATCAGGATGTGAGGCAAGAAGTAAAAAAGAACAGACAGGGAGGGGAAAAAAAGGAGAAGAGAGATGTGAACACCAGCACGGAAAGCTAGGATGTGTGGTGGCAAAATGTGTCTGCTCAGCTCCTATCTGGGCTTGTTCCATTTGAATTTGAATGGGGAAGCACCACAGTAATTCACTGTGATATCTAGCTGTGGTGTCCAGCGTGGGCGGGAGAAGATGTGCAAGATAAGAGAACTCCCTGGATAAGGGCGAATTTTGGAAGGAATTTAAGAACTTCCATTAGAAGTGGAGGTGGATTTGCAAGCCCTAGAGAGAGACTGTGGGGATGGGTGGGTATCCCAGGTGAGCCATGGCCATGTGGCATGGCCAGAAGCTCCTCCCTGTGAGTTTTCCAGAGCTTTCCCCCTCACGTGTCCCTGGCAGGATCAGATCACTCCTGCTCTGCTGCTCTCCCAGAGCGTTGTCTGCACTTTCTCCATCCTTGACTTTGCTCCTATTTAAAAAAAAAAAAAAAAAAAAAAAAAAAAAAGGTAAAAAAGTTCTGTTTTGCTGATTTTGGTTGTTTTTTTTTAACACAGCCTAACAAAAACTCCAGATAATGACAAACAAGTGAGCAAGACTCTGGCACAAGAAAAACGAGATTTAATCTGTCAGCCCGTGGGCGGGCAGAGCGGGATAGCGCTGCCTGTATTTTCTTAAGGTGGCTCTTTCCATCCCTGGGAGCTGCTTAAAATAAAGCAGATGGGAATACAGAATTATCCTCGGTGCTGAAATTGTGGAGCTGCATCCAGAACATGTTGCTTTTTGGAGCCTCTGCTCTGACACACAAAATCCACCCCAGTCAGTCAAGCATAAAGCGATGGCCCAGGCGCTTCAGTGGCAACGCTGGAGCCAGGGAATCAGTTCCCTTGGGATGTCTGAGGGGTTGGGAGGGTTGAGTCTGAGGGAGGTCAGCTGGACTTTTGAAGGCAGTGGACAAGCCCTGGTTAAGTTTGCTGAGAAACAGAACAGACCCGGGGAGCACCGGAACGCCTCACTGGACGTGGCTTGCACAAGGTGTGAGACCTTCTAATCCATGTGGGCTCCAGAGGGTGGGTATGGACTTCGGGAAGAAGTCTGGGAGAGGGAGGTGAGCCCCTTCTCATCCCATCCCATCCAGATTTCCTGCCTGTGTCCCTCCCCTCCTCATGAGGGGCAGGCACTCACTCTCTGTGAGCAGGGACAGGACCCAGGGAATGGCTGGAGCTGTGCCAGGGCAGGCTCAGGGTGGATCTCAGCAGAAGGTTCTTCCCCCAGAGGGTGGTTGGCACTGCCCAGGCTCCCCAGGGCAGTGGGCACAGCCCCAAGGCTGCCAGAGCTCCAGGAGGGTTGGGATGATCCTCTGGGGCACAGGGTGGGATTTTTGGGGTGTCTGTGCAGGGCCAGGAGTTGGACTGGATGGTCCTTGTGGGTCCCTTCCAGCTCAGGAGATTCTTCTGTTCTATGATCCTTTAAATATCCTGGGGTACCTACAGATGGAAACAAGATCCCACTGCCAGACAAGGAGCCCATCAAACTGCCTTGAGCCCAGTTCAGTGGCTTCAAAGGGCAGTGACCACGGGATGGCAGCAAAATCCACCACTGGGGAAGTCTCCAAACTCAGTTTTCCCAGTCTTTCTTGGCTAGGACCAGGAGACAGTGGTGCTGGGGCTGGCAGTGCACAACCCAACCCAAAGCTGCAAAGGAACAGGGATGAGGGGAAGTAAAATGGTCTTTTGATATTTGCCTGGCTGGGAATATGAGCTCTTAGCTCTACTTTTTAAAGTTATTTTTGCTTTCCTGTTGGGAAAAAAAACCACAAAAACCAAACAAAAAACCTGCACAAAACACCAGGATATTTCCATTTCTTTTTGGCTGAATCCCCCAGGGTTGGATGTTCCCTGTGGATGGCAAAGAACTGGTGGATGGGAGAAGCGAAAAAATAAAAACCTTTGCAAAAGCCAAC
>NW_020956546.1:124847-128970 GCF_003031625.1 Empidonax traillii
CAGCTTTCCAAGGCTGTCCCACTCCAAGTCCCAAGCTCTGAGGATGGTGGGAGAGCAGAAGCAGGATCACAGGGCAGACAGAACAAGCTGTTCTGCTGAGGGATGCAGAGATCTCTGGCTAATGAATTGGCCCCGTTTCCAGAAGCACTGCCAGGATGAAATGGGGTCTCTCTCCTCCACTTATTCATGGGAGTTGGCTGGGTCGAACCTCTCCATCTGTGTCATTTCTGGGATGGAAAAATTGGAATGGGAAGAAAGAGGAATGTATCGACATTTCTGTCTTGGGAGGGATTTTGGCTGAACCCCATTTAAATCAAGGTAAATCAGGGGGGTTTTATCAGTAACACCTCCCTGGCATCCTTCCTCTCTTTTTTTTTGGAGCAGATAAAAATTACAGGAGGGAGAGGAAGAAAACTAAAGGTGTGAAATTGATGCGTGGCTTTTTTGTAAATTAGGATGTTTTGGGTATGATTTTTTTCTTCTTCTTCTTAAACAGAGTAAACATTTCCTGATTGACTTTCCCCTCCCTCCTTTTTAATCTCCATAAACCTACTGGCTCCACACAGCTGTGTTCCTGAGGGCTTCAGCTCCAGGCTCCTGATCTGCTTTCCAGCAGAATGGATAGAAGGGTGTCCTGAAAGGCAACAAGCAGGAAAAGGAGGCAGGTGTGTGGTCACTGCCTGCAGTGAATAAATCCTACAGACAGACAAGGAGCCTCTGCATGGAGCAAAACCCACCCAGCAGCCCAGGAACTGCAGCAAGAGCAGAGCAAAAGCCCCAAGCTCCAAAGCAGAGGTTCTCCACACAGAGATACCTCCAGAATTTCACTCTGGAAGTACTGATAGAGGATCACAGAATCAATGGATGGTTTGGGTTGGAAGGGACATCAAAGACCACCTCATTCCAACCCCCTGCCATGGGCAGGGACACCTCCCACTAGCCCAGGTTGCTCCAACCTGGCCTTGGACACTTCCAGGGATCCAGGGGCAGCCACCGCTTCTCTGCCCAACCTGTGCCAGGGCCTGCCCACCCTCACCGGGAAGAATCCTTCCTAATATCCAACCTAAACCTACTCTCTTTCCATTTCAAGACGTTTCCCTTTGTCCTGTCACTCCATCTCTTGCCCAAAGTCCCTCTCCAGAGCTCTCTTGGAGCCCCTTCAGGTCCTAGAAGGCCACAATTAGGTCACCCCAAAGCCTTCTCTTCTCCAGGCTGAGCGATCCCAGTTCTCTCAGCCTCTCCTCACAGGAGAGGTGCTTCATCCCTCCTTTCCCTCCAGCTCAGAACAGGAGCCAAACACTCTCCTCCTCCTTCCATCTACAGCAATTACTCAGCACCTCAGACCCACGGGCCACAGAACACTGACTGGGGGGACACTCTCCCCACCCACCACCTTTTCCAGAAAATATAATGTCAGTGTCGATATAATCCTCTTTACCAGCAGATTCCACTCCAAAGCAGCCCCATGGAGAGAGGAGGCCTTTGCTGTATCACTTGGAGGGGGTCACTGTGCATACAAATCAAACTCCTGCGTCTCCAACGCAAAGAGATCTCTTAGGACTGTAGGGTTAGGATTGAAGAGTCTAATAAGGGGAGAGAATTAAGCCTGCAATCACTTGGACTGATTTAAATTAAGGTTTGTGTGTTTTTTTCCTCTTGCTTTGATTAAAATAAGCCGATTTTCCTTTCCACCTGCGTTTCTTATGCGGGCAGAATTTCCATTAACTTCAGTCGAAGCTTTTTTTTTTTTTTAACTTCTCGAAGCTCAAAACTTCCTGGCATCCCTTCATCCTGGTTGCCAGGGTTTTCCTCAGCTCACCGCCACTCTTGAGATATTAATTATAATATCTCCCTGCTTTATGTACCAGTCACCTCTGTTATTAAATGGACCTCCTGTGTGCCTTTCTTCTCTCTTATTAAAGAACACTGACCTTCATTATGCATTGGAGAATACAATGAATATTCATTATGGGATGGTGATGATATTGGGCTTGCATTGTCTGCAGGAAGATTTAGGTCAGGCATAAAGCAAACCCTCCCTGTGACAGGGACAGGGATGAGCTGGAAGGGTTTGGGGCATGTGTCCCATGAGGGGTGGCTTTCAAGCACATAGCCAGATTTTGGGGGTGCAGAAGGTAGAGGTGAGGCTGATTTGGGGCAGATAGGTGGGATCCTGGGCAGCCCTTGCACTTTTGCACACTTCCTACGGAAACAGGAGTGTTGGAAACCTTCCAGCGAGTCCTCCCGGTGGCCATCCATTAAAAAGGACAGCACGGTGTTTAATGGCACAATTTTCAAGCTCTGGACTAATCATCCAGTGCTTAAATCAAAGGGAAGACAAAGTAACCTGGGCACTTATCTCTGGCCATCGATTCATTCCCAGCCCCGTGTTAACGGCACTAAAGGCAAGACCTGTCCCCACCACCATCCCCCTGATGTATCCTTTAATATCCATGGAATCCTCCAGCACTCAGCCAGAGCTCAGCTCCTCACTTTACACCCACATTAGAGTTGGGATAATGCCCAGTAATGGGATGGGAAGTGCCTGATGAGCATGGAGAAGGCTTTGGGAGCCCTGGGGGCTCTGGCGGGAATGGTCTCTGTCCTGAATCCCATAGGGATTCACAAGGGATCCACCCCCTCCTGTGAGGGTGGGCAGGCCCTGGCACAGGTTGGGCAGAGAAGCTGTGGCTGCCCCTGGATCCCTGGAAGTGTCCAAGGCCAGGTTGGAGCAACCTGGGCTAGTGGAAGGTGTCCCTGCCCGTGGCAGGGGGTGGGACTGGATGATCTTAAATGTCCCTTCCAACCCAAACCATTCCAAGATTCTGTGAAATGGTTGCTCCTGGCAGATGAAATCCAGTGAATCTCATTTATGGGTTACTGGTTTGGCATCTCTCTCCAGGGTGTCCAGTTTAGCTACTTTAGGATCTGCAACCCCAAGCAAAGATTATTTCTGAGCACCTTGACCTGTGCTGGAGACAGATGCCTGCAGAGAGAGATCCCTGCAGAAGTGCTTTCCTGGCTGCTTCTGTGGCATAAATGCTGCCTGGATTTCCCTGTCCTTTCCTTTGGAATGTCACAGAGCATCCTGAACTGGAAGGGAACCACAAGGATCACGGGAGTCCAACACCTCAAAGGCTCCAGACGTTCATGATCCGTGCACTGAGGCAGCAAAAGCCCCCTGGTACCCCAGGCCATGTCCCAGTATTGTCCTTTCCCACCTCCCTGGGGGATCCCAGCTGCCTTCCCCTGGCTGTTCCCACATCCCAGGGTGCTGTGCCAACCCCAACCACTCATCCCTATAACCCACTGTGGCTCTACAGCTCACAGCCTTCCAGAGACTCCTGAAAATCTTCCTGATTTTTTTAAACACTGATCCTGCAAGGAAGGCAGACAAAGCAATATTCTGGGGAAAGGCAGATAAAAGAAATGATTTATTTTTTTCCTCTGAAGCCTTTTGTGCAGCTTTTAAAATGACTCCTGGAAAGCTGCTGTGTCAGTCATCAGAGAAAGCAAGGAACCAGATTACATGTGCCTGGAGTCTAATCCAGCCCGGCACTCCCACAGTTCCATGTTCCCCCAGTTCTCCATGGAGCAGGGACAGTTCTCTCTCCCACACTGCCCAACTAACACTAGGTGGGAGCACCACCAGTTGTTGGGGAGAGAAGGAAATTCAGTGCAGACACAGAACACAGGCACTAAATTCAGCCCCAGCAAGGATGGTGCCTCCTCATCCTGCTGGACCCCTGCTAAGTGCTTTAAGGATTTCTTTAATTTATTTTTAAATAAAGATACTCTGTCTCCTCCTGCTCTCCCCCCCCTCCACTTCCTCCAGCGACGGGATCCATCTGGATTAGCTCCAGGGAGATGAAAGCAGCGTTGCTGCTCTCAGAGTTATCTGTGTTCTCCACACAGGCTGAGGAGAAAAGCAAATATTCCTCCTCTCTGGTGCAGCTCGTTCAGCTCTTGGCCTGGTGTCAGTGTGGAGCTGCTGAACAGAGCAGGGTTATTTCAGAGACAGATAAAGGAGACTGTGCATCCTGCATCCATCTCTGCTGGTGCATGCAATTCCTTTCTGCTCTGTTTCGTGGGCGTTTGCAGAACTGCACAGAAATTTAGGCTG
>NW_020956546.1:129186-134171 GCF_003031625.1 Empidonax traillii
TCTGGTGCAGCTCGTTCAGCTCTTGGCCTGGTGTCAGTGTGGAGCTGCTGAACAGAGCAGGGTTATTTCAGAGACAGATAAAGGAGACTGTGCATCCTGCATCCATCTCTGCTGGTGCATGCAATTCCTTTCTGCTCTGTTTCGTGGGCGTTTGCAGAACTGCACAGAAATTTAGGCTGGAAGGTGCCTTGTCCAGCTGAGCGTTGAACACCTCCAAGGGGAGCGATGCCTCCACCCCTCTGGGTCTGTGGTCCTGCCTTTCACCCCCCTCCCACTGAAAACATTGTTCCCCACTCTGCAGCTTGTGCCTGTTGTCTCTGGTCCTTTTGTCCCACACCTCTGACAGGAATCAGACTCTCCCTTCTCTGTGACTCAAATTATGGGGCTGAAAAGAGCCATTAGGTTTTACTCAGCCTTCTCTACTCCAGGTCACACCAAGCCAGCTCCAGCCTGAAGAAAAGGAGGATCAGGAGGGGCCTTCTCACTCTCTGCAGCTCCCTGACAGGAGGGGGGAGCCAGGGGGTCGGGCTCTGCTCCCAGGGAACAAGGGACAGGAGGAAACGGCCTCAAGTTGTGCCAGGCAATGTTCAGACTGGAGATTACAGGGAAATTCTTCACCAAAAAGGTGGGGAAAGCCCTGGCACAGCTGCCCAAGGCAGGGGTGGAGTCACTGAGAATGGTGGAGAAAAGCCTTTAGAATCATGGAATCACAGAATGGTTTGGGTTGGAAGGGACCTTAAAGATCATCTTGTTCCCACCTCCTGCCATGGGCAGGGACACCTTCCACTAGCCCAGGTTGCTCCAAGCCCTGTCCAACCTGGCCTTGGACACTTCCAGGGATCCAGGGGCAGCCAAAGAT
The DNA here is from genome assembly GCF_003031625.1 of Empidonax traillii. Classification (NCBI taxonomy): domain Eukaryota; kingdom Metazoa; phylum Chordata; class Aves; order Passeriformes; family Tyrannidae; genus Empidonax; species Empidonax traillii. The sequence goes on from NW_020956546.1 coordinate 130,046, forward strand.
TTTCTGGACAACCTGTTAGAGGAGGGGAGGCTTTGCCCCAGAGACAACCAGCACAGGTTTTGCCTCCAGCCAAGACACAATAAAAATGCTTTGTCCAGAAGGAGAAATGCAGCCTGTGACTCAACCTGCACGTGCCGGAATCAGGACGTGAAAGGATGAGCAACATTCCCATTAAGTGGAGTCTGCAATCCAACCAAGCACACTGGATTTATGTCACTTGGCTGGAAAGGTGGATTTTTGTAGCTAAAAGCCTTACCTCAAGCAGCAATGGCATTCCAGCTGCAGGTCCCTTGGGCCAATCTGAGGGAGGTATTGCTGGGTTACAACTGCATCCAAAAAAGAAACCAATTTGCATTTTGGCATCTCTGGTTTTCTTTCCCCTTTGTGCCTGTGGTTACGTGGAGAGAGGACAGCAGTTCTTGTTTAATTTGTGCTGGAAATCCCCATCACCCAGGTCCTGGTGGCTGTTCATGTGCTGTCACCTGAGTCACAGCCTCTGAAAGACATCGATTTCAAACGGAGCTGATGGCGCTGAGAACCAAAATCGAGTTTTAATTAAACGGGGTCTAATGGAAACACGGGAAGGGACAGGTGAAATTAAAGCAGGGCTGAGGTGACAGACTTCTTCACTAATGACTTCTAAATTGGTTACAATTTACATTTTGAAAAGATACAGTGAAGCTCATTAAAGCTGTGGACAAACACGAGGGGAGAGGAGAGAAAGGCTCTGAGTGAAAGACACCCAGAACAACAGCAACCTCTGAACAATTTACCACCACTGCTGTTTGTGTGGGGGATGTCCTCCCCAGGACTGACTTTGTGAAGAAAGACAGTATTTTTATCTCTGATTTGCAGCTCTAAAATACCAGGCACAGAGGAGTCACCTGTCGGTGCTGGGACCACGCTCAGACGAGCCAAGTGGAGTTAGTTAAGGATGATTTCCCAGACTAGAATCCCAGGTCTAGAATCCCAGAATCCCAAAATCATTTAGGTTGGAAAAGACCTCCAAGATCATCGAGTCCACCCTGTGACCAATCCCCACCCTGTCACCCAGCCAAGAGCACTGGACACCTCCAGGGATGGGAACTCAAACAGGTCAGACACTTCCCAGAGTCTGAGCCTGCAATCCACCCACTGCTTCCCGGAAGGTGCTTTGTCCCACTGGCACAAAGGAGTAAGTAGATCCAAAACCACTCCCATCAGCACACTTACAGAGTATTTGGAAGAATCCCAGAGGTCCATATCCAAGTGGGAGGGAGCTGGCAGGCAGCACTTGCATTATTTGTCCCTGTAAATACATTCTGTTACCTGAAGGTTCCATCCACGCTGTAAATCCAGGCATGCCCAGGCACTGGGAAGTACATCCACGTGAGAAAATTGTTAGAAAGCTCCCCTGCCTAAACCTGGGTGCCAACCTGCACTCTCCAAATAAAATTCCTAGGCAGGGTTCAACGCACAGACCGAGTCCAGGAACAATTCCCAGCAGGGAGTTTTGCATCCAGCCACCCTCTCCTGGAAGGCGAGTGTGGAGGAGGGTGTTCTGTGCCAGTTGGCCACAGGGCCCAGGATACACTTAGTTCCTGGATGCACTTAGTTTATTAGCAGAGATGAAGCTGAATTGCCCCTCTGCTTGGAGCCTCATTATTACTGGACATCGATCCGTGAGGCCACCCTGAATCCAGCCCTCGGGGAGGCACCGCCAGCTGGATGAGTTCTCCTTCTGGGACAAAGCAGTGGTGATCCCTCACACAAGTGGATACGCCTCCAGCCCTGGTGGGATGGAAATTTAAGGGGAAGTTAGGAGTAGAAGTGGCACTTGGGGGATGTGGGTTAGCGGAGGCCTTGGCAGCACTGGGGGAATGGCTGGACTGGATGACCTTAGAAGGCTTTTCCAAGCTTTATGATTCTGTGATTCCATAAGATTCCCGTAAAATGAGGCATTTGAGGGGGTACTGTGCTATTTTGACCTTTGGTCAAACTAAAGAATAAATTGAAAAGACACCTGTTTGCCCCCAGATCTGCCTGCACCAGGATCAGGTGCTGCCCCCACACTGGGTGAGGGAATTGCAGAGCTCTGCACGTGGATTACTGGGATTAAGGACTGACAATTACGAGGACAAGGGGGAGCATTTTTTAAATAAAAGAGGGTAGATTTGGATGAGGAATTAAGGAGAAATCCTTCCCTGTGAGAGTGGGAGGCACTGGCACAGGTTGGGCAGAGAAGCTGTGGCTGCCCCTGGATCCCTGGAAGTGTCCAAGGCCAGGTTGGACAGGGCTTGGAGCAACCTGGGCTGGTGGGAGGTGTCCCTGCCCATGGCAGAGGGTGGAATGAGATGAGCTTTAAGGTCCCTTCCAAGCAAAACCATTCCCTGATTTGATGGTCCCACCACCCTGCAGCATTTCTAAGGCTGAGTGGGACAAGTCACGCTCCAGCAGCCGTCACTCAACTCCATCACCACCCACAGCCCCTCGCAGCCTTCACACACACATTTTCCCAGTGTCCTTCTGCAAAGTGTCAGCCTCAAAATCCTCTGAAATTCGCAAGTGGTTATTAAGGAAACCAGGGGGATTTTTTTTTTTTTCAGATCCAAATCAGGAAAAGCACAGAAAGGTTTCTGAGGAATACACCTCAGGGGATGGTCAAAGGTTTCTGAAGATCCAGCACGTAACAAAACTGACCTGAGCATCCCACACACTGTCATTCCTCTGGATCTTAGGCTGTTTCTGCACGGGATGTTGGTGACACCTACAGGAAAAACTCATCTGCTCCCTCTGCAGCCCAGAGAGGAGCAGGTGACAATCCCACTATCCTTATGAAAGGCAGCAGGGACCGTGCAGGCAAATAAAACACTCATCACCCACGCGAGTGTGTGGTGGCTGCAGGGCAGGGCCATCAGCTGGAGGGTGACAAACAGGATCTGCAACGAACAAATCACAGCAGAGTTAAGCAAACTAAATAAAAAAAAGTAGAATTTCTTTATTATTGCTTCTTTCTGGAGGCATCTCTCAAGGTTTTGAGCAGTTACAGGACTAGAGATATTTCTTACATGGTGATTCTTAAGGAGTTCAGTGTGTTCTCTAATCAGGATGGATTTTAAGGAAGTTAAATAGAAAGGATGTTGGAGCCAGGCAGGGGTCGGGGCTCTGCTCCCAGGGAACAAGGGATAAGACAAGAGGAAACAGCCTCAAGCTGTGCCAGGGGATGTTCAGGTTGGATATTGGGAAAATTCCTTCCTGGAAAGGGTTGTCCAGCCCTGGCACAGCTGCCCAGGCAGTGGTGGAGTCCCCACCCCTGGAGGGATTTCAAATCCCTGTAGATGTGGCACTTGTGGACGTGGGTTAGTGGTGGCCTTGGCAGTGCTGGGGAAGGGCTGGACTTGATCTTAAGAGGACTTTTCCAACTAAATGACTCTGTGATATCAAAACACAGCCCCTTCACGAGCTACTCTGAAGAAAATTAACTCTACCCCAGCCCAAACCAGCACAGGAACTCTCATTAAGAGCCGCCATTTCTTAAACTTGCAGGCAAAGACACAGAAGAAAATCCAACATTTGCCACTCAGGTTTTATTTTTACAAGCAACCCTGACCATTACACACAATATAAAATATCCATTGTCTGAGGAGTACCCTGGAATAACCACCAGGAGAGCTCCAGTTCATAACTGTGAGGAGACACTGATCCCTTTGTGCCTCAGGAGGTACCAGAGGACACATCCCCTGTGACAGAGTTTGGGACCCACCTAAGAGACAGAAACACCCCCTGAACAAAGGGGAGCTGCCTTTAGGCCTTGGGGTGATGGTGGCTGAGAGGCTGGAGATGCCCCAGCCCAGAATCCCCCCTGGGCTGATCCCCCAGCGTGGGCAGCAGGACAGGGGGGGATTCTGCCCCTCTGCCCCCTCAGGGGAGACCCCCCTGCAGAGCTGTCCCAGCCCTGGCAACAACAGCACAAGGACGTGGAGCTGCTGCAGAGAGTCCAGAGGAGGCCCCGGAGATGCTGCCAGGGCTGGAGCCCCTCTGCTCTGGAGCCAGGCTGGGAGAGCTGGGGGGGTTCCCCTGGAGAAGAGAAGGCTCCAGGGAGAGCTGAGAGCCCCTGGCAGGGCCTAAAGGGGCTCCAGGAGAGCTG
>NW_020956547.1:0-72864 GCF_003031625.1 Empidonax traillii
TTGACTAAAATAATATATATGGAAGGCCTATATCCCATTTTATTCACCTGCCCTTTGGTTGGAAGGCTGTTCAGGCCTTTCTCTGAAGGAATTCCACCCTGATCCCACAGAATCAGGAAGAGGAAAGGCAATGCCAGCTTTAGCCATGAGTGGGTGTCTACACGGTTGTGCCCACTGGTAGACTTGGAAAACTGCCCGTCTTTGATTCACAGACACCTTCTCTGTGAAGAGCTGCTCTGTCTTAGTCAAACTGGCTGTCTTTTTGCTTTTTCCTCCCCAGGGGCACGATGTCAAATTAGTCACTTTTACAAGAGAGGGAAGCTTTAGATCAGCCACAACATACGTTGTCCGGAACACCGACAAGATAAATTCACTTCATACTAATACAAGCAGCAGTTGCTGTATCTGCCCTGGTTATTGTTTAGTTTTGTGTTTTTTTGGTTTTTTTTGTTTTTTTTTTTATAACAATGGAACAGGTGCACAGCCTGTATCTGTTATCAGGATCTAATAGGGTTTAAGCAAACAATGATTTGCTCACGTTGTCTAGGTGTTGCATTCACTCTTATTACTCACCCCAGTCTAGTGCTTATCAGAATGCAAAAAAACAACATTTGGGATGAGTCATTAAGATTCATTAAAGAATATCTTTGTCACAACAGCAAATGAGGGAGAAATATGGAAGGGCTGGGCGGGGGTATGTTTAATATTCGTGGGGAACGCAGGACATATGCTGTGTGCCAGTGCTGGAAACGTTACTGTTTTACAGAGGATTGTTGGCAGAGCAAAAAGGGAGCTCCAGTGAGAAGGTTCTGTATTTGAAGTTGGAAATAATTAGCTTTTGGGGGGAACCTGGGTTATAGGGGGGATACCCCACACCAGTGCCAAACTGGGGCCAAGCCATAAGTGTTGCTTCACAAAGCAAACCCGAGCCATGATTGATCAAACCTTTGTATTCTTTTTGCTCCTGGGTTTTTGTCTTTTTTTCCTCCCCTTTTTTTTTTTTTTTTTTTTTTTTTTTTTTTTTTTTTTTTTTTTTTTAAATACAATTTGACTCCAAATTGTTTCTTTTACAAACAGTGGGGTTTTGGCGGAGCTTTGGGCACATCCAGCACAGGCTTCCCCCCGTGGGGGAGCACTGGAAGCAGTTCCTCTCCACACAGATCCCTGTGCAGCTTTGTCCCAGGCAGCGTGGGCTCCCCTCTGTGGGCCAGATGTGCTTCTCTCCACACCCACAGGAGTGTTTGCGTGGCCGAGGAGCTGATCCTGCTGACAGCATCGAGATTTCTGGAGCCAAGGCTCACTCACAGGTGTGAAGTGGATGCTCTCTGGCCTAGGGCAGATAAACAGCCGCAGGACTGTGCTGCCCTTGTGCCTCTTCCCAGCCTTGGAAGTCTTTTAATTAGGGGAGAAATAAACTGTGCCCACTATTTCTTTCTCTTCTGCAGTGCAATCTCTTTTTTCTTTGTCTCTGTGCAAACTGGTTTTCTTGGCGTGGCTGATTCACAGAGAAAGCTGATGCTTGCCCAGAAGCCTGTAAACGAGAACACATATCCTACTACAACCTTTACACAACCATTCATTTGCTTTTTATCAATGTCACCCAGTGCCTGCTGCTCACATCACAGCTTTGACTCTGCCCACGTATGGAAGTTGAACTTTGGAAGCAACAACACACTCTCAGGTCCTGCCCCAGCGAGTTCTGCTGATTCCTATTGGATTTCTTCAAGCAGATCCTGTATTGCTTTCAGTGTTCCACAGTTGTGTGTGGAGCCCTTATCTCGGGGCAACACGTGCTTTGGCCAGCAAGAAAGACAGCAAACAGATTTTGAAAGATAGGGGTTTTGATCCCAGCACCTTTAAATCCCTCCTGTGCTGCCACAGACGCCTGGTGTTTCTGGGAACCCACTCCCAGAGTGTGCCAGAGCTTGAGGTCACCAATCACCTTTAAATATTAATTCCCTGCACTTGGGCCCTCTGTCCCTTCCTGGTGTTTCTGCAGTTTGCAGCCCTGTCTGAGGCTGGTGGAGCTTTTGCTGCATCTCCCAAACCCCAGACGCATTTGGGGCAGTGTTGTGAACCCCAGGATCACAGGATCATTTAGGAAAAGCCCTCCAAGATCATCCAGTCCACCCTGTGCCCCATCCCCACCCTGTACCCCAGCCCAGAGCACTGAGTGCCACGGCCAGGCCTGCCTTGGACACCTGCAGGGCTGGGCACTCCAAACCTCCCTGGGCAGCCCCTGCCAAGGCCTGACCACCCTTTCCAGCAACAAATTCCCCCTCATGGCCACCCTGAGCCTCCCCTGGCACAGCTTAAGGCTATTTCCTCTCATCCTGTCACATTTTGCCCAGAAGAGCCAGAGTCTCAACTGGCTCCCCCCTCCTGGCAGGGACTTGCAGAGCCAGAAGGTCCCCCCTGAGCCTCCTTTTCTCCAGGCTGAGCCCCCCCAGCTCCCTCAGCCCCTCCTGCTGCTCCAGCCCCTTCCCAGCTCCATTCCCTTCCCTGCACACGCTCCAGCCCCTCAGTGTATCTTCCAGGAGGGCCCAGAACTGGGCACAGCACTCAAGGTGTGTCCTCACCAGTGGCAGAACAGATGATGCTTCCCAAAAGGGAATTGCTGGATTCTCAGCCACAAGGACCAGCATTTACGTAGTAGCAGTCTCTTACTGTTAAAAAAAAAAAAAAAAAAAAAAAAAAGGTTGAGGATTGCATAGAAAAAGTCCCATAAATCCTTAATTAATGCACTGACTTCCCACTTCATTAAAAGCTTCCCTCACTTTCCTTAGGTCTCTGCATCCTGTGTCGTTACACGCTCCAGTGGAGAGCTTAAGTTACTGAGAATGAGGTAAAGAGATTTTAAAGGAGCACACCTCACCCCTTTTGCTGTTTCCAAGGGTATTGAAAACACCCAAAGAAATTTAGTTTTTTTCCAGGATATTTCCTTCTCCTATCCCTGCATGTGCACCCACCTCTTTCCCTTGAAAGGAACTCATCCCTAAAGAAGAAGTTTGTTTACCAAGTAATTGTTCCACGGGCTCGTGATTTCTCTGCAAGGATGAGTTTTAGGTTGGATTTAACATAAAGGAAATGAGAGTCACGGAGTCACTCAGCCTTTTTTTTTTTAATTCTGGCTTCCTGTTGGCCCCAAACAACTTTTGAACCATTTGGTCAGTTTTAACCAAAGCTGGGAAGGATCTCACGATCTGAGGGAAATGAAGTTCTTGAATGTCTTAGAAATTAGAGGCAGCAGAGTAGATAAAAGACAGCAGACACGTAGATAAAAAATATCATTTCTCCTGCTGCTCACAGAACCACTTGCTGCTGTGGATTATTTACTTGCACTCAATGGTTTTTCACCACTTTTTAGGCTCTGTCTTGGGCAGCTTCTGTGGGGGTATTTGGTGGGGTGTGAGAGGTGAGCTGTGTTGCTGTTTCAGTGTTGCCTGAAGAGCAGAATTGTCAGGGTCAGCCTTAAATCCAAGTGGTGGGGCTGGGTGACTCCCAGGCTTCACCAGGAGATTCCAGATGGACCCATTCCCACCCAAACGAGATCCATAGTGACTGAAAGTCATGATTCTCTGAAGGCTGTTCCACTTTTATTAATTAGGGAGTTGGCAAATGGCCACTGTTCTTAATACTTAGGTTTGCCAAATCTTACCAGGAATGAGAGAGCAAGAGTGGAAAATGGGCACCTCTCCATCCCTAGAGAGTGAATCAGATATCCTATTTTATTTCAGGACGATCATTAATGACTCCTTTCACTTTTTTTTATTTTTTTTTTATAATGTGCCCCAATCTGTAAGGAACTCAGGGTGGAACTCAGGCTAGAAATAGCAGCTTCCCAGTGGGAAGAGGATCTTCCATACTCTTCTCCTTGCTGTGGTAGTCTCCTGGATTTCAGTGCTACCAACCTAAATCCTACCAGTTTCCCATATTTCCAGCGTTTCAGGGTGGATGGTGAATCATATATGTAGTGGTGGGATTGGAGATATACATTCATTTTCCTGATGTTTGGGCTACTAATCATGCAGGTGATGATCTTAAGTATGTGCTTAGCAGTGTTGACCTTGGGATCTACCCATCTTTTGCCTCTGGGTTTCAAAAAAAAAAACAAAAAACCACCCAACAAAATCTTTCCTGGTTATCTTTTTGACATCTTTTTGTTAACAGTAAATCCAAGAACAAACTTTGCAAAGCTCTTAACCCTAATCTTCCCAATAAAGCTGCAAAGGTCAAATTACCAATTACGCTCTGTGTTTGTTTTCGTCCTTTGGGTCTCAATTATCCTGCTTGCTTTTGCTCCAGGGGACTCTGTGAGGCTCTTAGGTCAGGTTTTACCCAAGGGAGGAGAGCGACCCATTCCTTTTCCAGAGGCCTGCCATCTGGTTTAAAGAGTGCAAGAAGAGCTTGCACTCTGTAACACAGAAACAGCAGCTTTTGAGCCGAGGTTTTGCAGAAGACTCGAATTAACTTGTGCAGAATCCCAACCTGCTAACTCCATTATTTAAACAAGTTTTCCGTGCTCTCCAGAACAAACCCAGGGAATAACCAGCTGCTTTGCATTTTTTTTCAGGTGGAAGAGGTGGCAAAGCCCCTCTGGAGTGCAGGGGGGGCTGCGGGAGAAGGCACAAAAGCGGGAGTGTGGGAAGGACCGAGCCTCGTGAGTCACGGCCCTGGCGAGGGCTGGAAACCCTCGTGGCCAGCGTGATGTAAAGCCTCGAGGAAAAAGGTGTCGAGGTGACAAACCACCAGGATGACTCCAGCAGGGGCGTTTTCAGCACAGCTGGCGTGGGGAAATGTTGGAGATGGAGGAGAGGAGGTTGGAACAGTTCAGAGGGAAGGGAAATGTCCTTTTGAAGAATTATGTCTCCTATTCTTTTCTTGGGGGGGATATTGGCTTAAAACCTACCAATAGTTTCATGAAACCTCTTTTCATGCATCTCTCCCTGCTGGATTCATGATTAATTCAAGCTTCCCAAGGTTCCTCTTTCAGGGAAGACTCTGACAAGATCCCTCTCCTCTACTCAGTTGCTCGTTTTCAGTAGAGGTAGGAGCATAATAATATTTGAGACCTCCTGTCTGCTGTCAAATTGAACTGCAGCTGGCCAGGAGGGTCAAAATTATTAAAGAAAGCAATCAATCACCTCAAAAATACCCCAATCATGTATGAAAATGTGACAAAAATAGCAAAATATCTGAATTAGCTCAGCAGCTTTTAACTATCAGCCCAACACCCCTTAAAGAATTGCATACTGTATATTTCGCTTGAAAATATGGCATATTTAACTACATTTTTAAAATAAATATTTTTTAAATAAATATTTTTTTTAAAGTTTATTTAACTTCACTTTTTTTTAGCTAAAGCTAAAAACGTGCCAGAAATTTGTGATTTTGGTGAACCAAAAATTAAGAGAAGAACTCTGAGAATGTTCTGGTTCCCTTACTGGGACAACACTCCACTTCCACCCCAGGAATGACTTTTCCCAGGCATGATGGTACCTCAGCAGAGCAGGTGGTTGAACAGACAGTTTGAATATTTGATAGCACTCACCGAGGTGTTTGGATGAACTGGTCATTTACAAACAAAACCAATAGGCATGCATCTCTAGGGAATAGTAAACAAAGTTGGAGTCATGCCTAATTATTGGGATACAGCTCTGTCATCAGCTCCTTCTCTAGATACTATTATTTATAGAAATAATTATTATGCAGCATTTAAATTTGGGATGCGCACGGTTCTTTAATTGGGGGCTGAACTTGTGTTTGGCGATCTGGATTCCTCTCCTTACTCACCTGTCTATCATTTATAAAGATTATATATCTGAAACGTGACCTGTACGTAATTATAATTAATTAAGTCGCCAGCAGTATGCTGAAAAACTCGCATTTAAATCAGGGGTTGAATAATTAAAGCAATTAGCAGAACTGACTGTTTGCAATATGGCTTCTTGAAAATGTGGAATAATTGCTAATCTTCCAGGCAGAGATGGACAGAACATCAGCCTGGCATTCAATTTTGTAAATATGAATTAGGTGAGGTGGTGCAAGCATGAAACCCTTATTTTTTTTTTTTGGTTGGAATCAGGGGGTCGCGTGAGCTGCGCCAACAACAATCCGGCGGATTATTTCGGGCCACGGCAAATTCAGGGTGTTCACGTGGATCCCAGAGCTATTAAAACATTCCCCTCTCTTTGGATCTCATCATTTTTTATTTATAATCCTTAATTTGTGTGGTTGGGAGTAACAGTCCTCCCTCCTCACCCGCTGCTCATCCCTACGGATGCGACGCTCGTCCCTGGGGATTTGTACAAGCTGCAGCGCATCACCCTGCCCACTCTGCGCCTCCCTGAACAAGCTCCCTGCTGATTATTTATTTCAGGAAGGCGTGAGGGAATCCAACACCCACGCTCGGCAAACTCACCTCCCCGTCACCGCGCCCGGCCGTGGCCGGAGCCGGCACGCCACGTGTGGGAGAAATCAAGAGGAGGAGATCCAACGTGGAGAAACCAACCCCAGCCTTCCCAACTTTGGATGGGGCCCACAAGGGGCTTGCTCAGCCCCAGCCCAGCCCGGTGGAATTCTGCTCCCGGGCAGATGGCCTAGATAGGGACGTCTCCCTGGAAGAGCTGGGCGCTCACGGCTCCACCTGGGGAAAGGCGGGTGGGTGACTCAGAGCAGCGTCTGGATGGGAAGGTGTCCAAGCGAGGCAGCCTGGAGGGGCAGAACCTGCCCCCAGCCTCCCAGGGCAGCGCTGCGTGTCTTACTCAACGCCGTCATCAGGTGCTGATGGATGATCCTATCGGCGCCTTTCCCAACTCCGCTGCCGAAAAAAAAAATACGTGTCATGATACCAACGAGTATCAGTGGGGCGCCCTCAGAGAGAGAGGGTTGGGGAATTCCACGGGCTGGGGTGGCACTGCCCCCTCCTCTCACAGTCTCCCGCCTTGGGGATGGAGGGGATCAGGGGTGAGCTGCAGGTCCTCAGGGAGGATGGGCAGCTGTGGGGCACGAGCTCCAACTCACGCTGCCTTCTGGTGCTTCCAGCTTCTCACCTGTAGCTGAACCAACAGTTGGCTGCAGTTTGGATTGATGGATTTGTGTCTGCACTGCCAGGCACGGAGGGGTGGTGGGGTGTGTGTGACACCCACACTGAGGGGAGGGTGAGCTTGCTGGAGAACAACACTGATTTTACACACATTTTTTGTTGTCTTTTTGAAGACCTGTTGTGTCTGTGGTGCTGGGGAACATCGTGCAAGATAGGCCAGTTCAACTATTCAGCTGAAAGCTCAGTTAAGTAATTTATTCCAAGAGCTTAACTTTTGTGCTATGTATACCCCAAGAAAGTCAAGAGAATATTGCCAAATTTTGCTCTCAGAGACACACATGAGTTTTCCAGAACTTGGATAATTGCTTTCTATGTTTTTCCTACGTGGACTTGGATAATTGCTTTCCATGTTTTTCCTACGTGGACTTGGATAATTGCTTTCCATGTTTTTCCTATGTGTCACATGTAATTTTTTAAGAGACCTTAAAACACTCATTTTCTACACTATGGTGGTTTGTTTTTTTTTCCCCCTCAAATCCCATTTGAACGAAGCACTCAGAGACTGTAGAAGTGTGGGCTGTGTTCCAATCCAAGTGGGGAATTTTTCCATGCTTAATCCTGAGCATATGAACGAGGCAGAATCGGTGGGACCTTGCTGGGACACTGAATTCATCTCCCTGCCCCAGGGCTTTGTGCCATTTGGTGTCCTGTGTGTGACAGGGGCAGACAGCTCTTAACAAGCTTGGAGGTATTTTTAGAACTTGATAAAATGGCACTTCATAAAACGCCAATTGAGCAGCTCGAAAGGGGAAATAAGAGTGGAGAGACTTTGGGAAAACATTACTGTATTTTTAATTATCAGGCCTTTTGATGTTGTCAGCCCGTACCTTAAGCAACGGGAATAATTGTTTAACTTCCTTCCTATTTAATGTGGTCATTTTATGGCTTAGAGGCAACAACTTTGCTCCTGAGTTACCATTTACAGCTGTGGCCAGCCCAGGGGGAGGGAGTTGTGTGCCACACAGCTGCCCTGGCAGCGTGTGGAAGCATCCTTCCTGGAATGGGCAGCAGGATGCTTCCCTGCCCACTGCCTGCTGTGGGAAGTTCTTCTCCATCCCTTCCTCCTGCTGGCCCTGCTCCCTCTGGAGTTCCCCTTCTGAGAGCTCTCAGGAGGGTGATGGCAGGTTCCCATCACTCCAGACCCCAGCAAGGCTTTGAAGGGACAACCTCCCACCTCCTTCTTCTGCAAGTCCCTGACAGGAGGGGGGAGCCAGGGGGAATCGGACTCTGCTCCCAGGGAACAAGGGACAGGAGGAGAGGGAACGGCCTCCAGCTGTGCCAGGAGAGGTTCAGGTTGGCCAGGAGGAGGAATTTGTTGCTGGAAAGGGTGGTCAGGCCTTGGCAGGGGCTGCCCAGGGAGGTTTGGAGTGCCCAGCCCTGCAGGTGTCCAAGGCAGGCCTGGCCGTGGCACTCAGTGCTCTGGGCTGGGGGACAAGGTGGGGATGGGGCACAGGGTGGACTCCATGATTTTGGAGGCCTTTTCCAGCCTAAAAAATTCTGCAATTCCTTGATTCCTCTCTTACAGGTCCATACATCTCCAAAACTCATCCCTTTGCCCTTCTGCACAGCGTTTCTTGCATGGCACTGCTCGCTTTGTCCTCTCTGCTGCTCTCCTGGGACTTCTATAAAGAAGTTGGTGCTCATTAGCAATAATTACTGCAGCAAAGACCCACTTCATGAATTGGGGCTCAACTTTCTCCATCCTTAGAGGCAGGAGCTGGGAACAAGGACGGCGCTGTGGGGCAGCAGTGCCCACAGTCACTGGTTTGTCAGAGCACCGTGACCCTGCCCAGGCTGTGAGACACACACACACACACACACTGTTTTTCACAGGAAATGTGTGTTCAGTTCATGGAATCCACTGAAATTTCAGCTTGCTGGGGCTGAAATATTCCCATATATGGTACTGACACACAAAAAGCCCTGTGCTGAGCTGGAGAGGGAGGCTGAGCCCTCTGCTCCTCCGTGGGCTCCCAAGGAAGTGGGAGGTTCTCCTTGGGAAGGGGCAGAGGATCGCAGGTGAAGCCCAGAGGTTGGTAGCTGAGCTGACAGAGGGCCACCTTCCTCAAAGTGAAAGAAAAGTCACATTTTGTGGAAATAAATAATTTCAGTGCAAATGGGAATAGGATTTCAAGGGGTGCTAAAGTCCATAGAAAGGCACAGGTCTAAAATTAAAGCAAGATTTCATCATGTTCTACATTGTACACTCATTATTCTCACTCAGTTTGGCCAGTCCACACCAGCTGAAGGTCTGGCCCTGTGGATGGGGCCTAAATTTATTGTTCTGGATTTTTCACCTCCAGTTTAATAGTCCTGATGGCCCAGGGCAGGGCACACTCAGCTCTTTAGATAAAGGCATTTTAGGTCAGTGTTAGCTCAGATTCTTTTTTCACAACACTCCCATTCACAAAGTAAGGAAGGAGTTAAGATTCTTCCAGCTGAAACTCTTGTTTCTTCATAAGTGAAGAAGACCAGTAAAATATGATGATGTCCACAGAATGCTCCCTGTTCAGTGTGACAGCAGTCTCTCTCAGAGAGAGACCAGGATACTCAGCAGATTCCCAGAGTGCCATGGATGGGGTCCTTAGGATGTGGGTGTGTGGAAAGTGTGGAAAGGAGCTTGGATGAATCCAGCAGTTTGGCTTCCCTTGCCACTGACCCCAGAAGGGAGGTTCTGACTCCCTGTGGTGATGTGGAATGCTCAGCCAAGGAGATTCACACTCATCCCCAGAGCTCCAGGGAGCCTCAGCAGAAAGGATAACACTGAGAGGGTGATATGAGAGGGAATTCAACTCCTGGAAGAAATCTGGGGGATTAGTGGCCTGCAGGAGACCTCTGAGAAGCTGCCTGGATACACAGCTTCCCTCATCCACACACCCCATCCTGAGAAAACAGGGATATTCTGAGATTACAGAACCAATGGCTGGCCATGTGTGTTTAGATCCCTTGTATGGCAGAAGAATTTCCAGGCAACAAAGTGGTCTGATTTATAGACCTGAAAAAACTGGTCTACAACTGGTCCATGTTCTTCAAGAGGCACAGAGGGGCTGCAGTGGGGGAAGGAAACGGACTCTCTGTCTTAATTTGAAGGAATCATCCCTAAACCAGGACAGGTCCAGCTCCCACTCCAGCAGAGCAGCTGCCTCAATGCCCCTTCGTGTGGGGACAGCAGGCCAGTGTAGGCTGGGAATGATGTGTGAGGCAGAAGGTTGTTTGGAGAGAGACTTTCACGTTTCTTGTGGCTTTGCCTCTTCCCAGTGATGCAGCAAAGGACCGTCTGCCACGGGAAAAACAGCAACCCCTGGAGAACTCCCCCTCGTGCCAACAAACTCCAGCCTGAGCACTCACTTCCCCCTATTTGTAAACATTCTTAGCATATCTCTTCTTTGGGATGCATCCAAAACTGTGCTGCACTCAAATGCTGTTTTATTTCTGCTGCCTGATGCAGTTCATAATTTTTTTTTTTTGGGGGGACTGTTTTTTGCTTGTTTCTATTCTCACCAAAGAACTTCCAGCAAGACACTTTTTCTTTGTTTGTTTGTTTGTTTGTTATGTTAGCTGGTGAATGTCGTGTTGGGAGGGGGGAAATAAAAGGTTGAAGTGGAAATTTTCTAATCAAAGTCGCTGTTCTTTGTTGTTTGTAATCTGGAAGAAGACAACGCAGATGGATGAGTCAGTGTAAGTGTTGTCTGATGCTCTTGAGAGAAAGGCTCCTTATATAAACACCTGAGTGATCTGATGGAATTTTCTACGTGTTCTCATGATAAATTGATTTTTAAATGCTAATTAAGAGTCTGAGAAACCTTTGGACACTGTCTTTTAGCACTACAGCACGAGGGAAAAACATCTTTCAGGTCTTCCCTACGGGCAGAGACTTTAGAGTGTTTGGTTGGGCTTTTTTTTGTCTGGTTGGTTTTTGTTTTCTTTTTCCAAATTGGAAGGAATTTTAAAGCTGTGTGTAAGCTCTCATTCATGCTTAGCTATGTGTAACTGGATTTAGAACAGTAATCTTGGCACTGTTTTTTCTTTCCCTCTAAAATGCATATTTTCCATGAAGTAGTGCAGCTAATGAGTGTTGCTATTTGTAAGAAAGCCTTTTTTTTTTTTTTCCAGGTAGCCAGTGAATCACTTCAGGCTGTGACCTTATCTGATCTTGCACACTCAACAGGGCTGGGACTAATCAATAATTGGTGAGGTTTCATCACCGGGGCCGTGGGTGCTGCCGGAAGCAGTTTGGTGATTAAGTCGTTGACACTCTTTCTCTCGACCATTAATGAAACTCTGTCCCACTGAAGCCCTGGTAGGACACTCTGCCTTTTGGATGGGATGGAAAACAGACCTTCCCTGCTCAACCCTCATCACTATTTCATGGTGTTTTTCATGTGTGAGGAAACTGGGACTGTTCATCCAGGCGGTCCTGGCCGAATTCCAGTCTTAATAATTGTTTTCTGCTCAGTTTCCTCCGGTTTCAATGTAAACTGTTATTCTCCTTTGTTCCCTAACCCAAGGTGTTAAAAAACTGCTTGGGATGATTGCTGGGAACGCTGCCTGGTGGAGGGTGGGTGCAATTCTGCTGCCTCTCAACTTTATCGAGTATTTTGTCAGCTTCTCGAAGGGCTCCCTCTGTGAACCGCTGATAACATCCTATGGAAACATCTGGACAGGGTGAGCTTTTCAGCTTCCTGCCATGGAAAGGCTTTGGCTATTGAGGTGCACAGATGCAGCCTGAGCTGCATTTGATGTTTAGATCGTAGACAAAACTCCAGCTTTTTTTTTTTTGTTTGTTTGTTTCTTTTTTTCTGTGCTGTTACAGCCTCTGGGAATTATTAGCGCTGGCGTTAAAGTGCTCCGTCAAACACAGAGGGGGTGTCTGAGCGCCTTTCTTGTTTGTTTGCGAAATGTGCAAGGACAGCCTGGAAAGGTCCCGGCGTCTGTTGTTGGTGGCATTCCCTGAATGCTTCCAAATCCCTGCTCCTGCTGGAGAAACAAAGGAGATTTAGCGACCGATCTCCCGCCCCACCTCCCCAGTTCTGTTCCAGTGCTGCCCCTCCAGGAACAGAGAGGGCATCCAGGAGGTTTCTCTGAGCTAACAGGGAACTGAGAGTGGGAAAGGGGGAAAGACTTGATATTCCTGGTGTTTCTGGGAATCACAAACTCACTCCCAATCATCGATATTGGGCTGCTGAAGTCAGCACTAGGTTTTGGAAACACCAGTGTTTCCCCTCCCCTCAGGTAGACCAGTCAGGTTCCACAAACCATTCAGGTGATTTCTGTGCATCCCAGGAGAGGCCAGTCCCAGTTCCCGCTCCTCCTTTCCCAGTTCAGCTGCTGATTTTGCCTGGGTTGCTTCTTGGGAGCAACAAAATTCAAAGGAGTAGGAAAGGAGGCACTGACTTTCTGGAGCTGGAGCTGCTCAGACGAAGCCAGATGAAACCAGAGCAAAAATAAATTTATCAGGATGAGATTGCTTCAAGCTGATGTGAGAGGCTTTAATTTCTGTGGGGAAAACAAGAATCCCAAACCCCTGGCTGAAGCCTGGGCTGTGGATTCACGCCTTCTCCTGGCTGCAGCTCTGCCAGATGGAGCTTATCACTGCTTTCCCCATCCGAAATTATCCCTGCTTGCATCCCCTGGTGGACCTGTTCCTTGGGCAGGGGTGGGGAGGGGAGGACTAAAACCTGTTTTAGTCAAAATGAGCAGGTCACCTTGCACAACACTCTGTGCTTTGCTGTCTGGGTCCATGAAGTCCTCAAGGAAGGTCTGCCTGGCTCTCCAGGAGTTTTGATGTGTTTTATACTGAATTCTGTGACCTGACGCTTCCATGCCTTAAACTTCCCTCGCAGATAAACTCTGGAAGGCAGGTTGAAGCTGGTTTGGATCTCAGGAAAAAGTTCTCCCAAAGGGTGTCTGTGCACTGGAAGAGGCTCCCCCAGGGCAGTGGTCATGGTGTGACAGAGCTCAAAGAGCATTTTGGACAATCCTCTCAGGTAGAATTTTGGGGTGTCTTTGAGCAGGGCCAGGAGCTGGGTGGATTTACATCCCCCAGTATCCCTGTGCCTCAGCCTCCCAACACCTCCCCACAGGGTCATCCTGCTGGGCCTGTTGGGGCACACATTGTTTTTGTGGGGTTTTGTCACCTGGAGAGCCCCAGTGGAAATTTTTTGTTCCCTGTGTCCTGTGTAAACACACGAGGACAAACAGACCCTGCCCAGAAGAGCTGTAAATAATGAATCCAGGGAAAGGTTATGGCTTGTGTTGTGTCTGAACGGGAAACTGAGGCAAAGAGGCTGGGCAACCTGTGTGTCTGCCTGATGGAGATGGAGGAATGAGCCTGGATCTCCTCCCAGTGCCCCTGCAGAAGCCCTCCATCAAAACTGCCCAGGATCTGAAAAGGATCATCCCCCTGAACTGGTCCCTGGTGCTCAGGACCAGTTATTTCCTGGTCCAGAATCTCCTGGAGTTTGAAGTCATGGCTTTATTTTTAGATCAACCCTGCCTGAGCCATAATTACACTCGTACCAATCAAGGTCTGTGGTAATGCTCACGGGCCTCTGACTAGTCCTGCAGTGTAAGAATTAATTTGTGGGGTTGGAAAAGGTGGAATGGCAGGTGTTTCACAGGAGCATGTCACTGAGGTTTCACCTGCCCCAACAAAGCCACTGAAAGGTGATGTCCCAAGAGGAGGGAGAAGAACAGCGAGCACTCGAGAAATGGTGGTCCAGGGCCCCTTCTGTACCCTCTTGTACCCAGCACCGACCATATCTCAGCCCTAAGTCATGACAGGGAGCACATTTTTAATGCTGCTTTATTAGAGAGTCAGAAGCATTTGTGGGATTGGTGTGGGAGTACGAAATTGTTTCCTGATGAGGAGCTGAGTCGAAGTCTGTTGGCGTCTCCCGTAGTGGCTGTTTATGTGTAAACTTGAAACCAAACCAAGCGAAGGCAGCGAAACCATCCAAGGCCTCAAATGTCATCTGGCAGCGAGGAGCCCTGCAAATACCAGATTAGGGGAGCCCAGAACCAGCTGGCTGCTGCTCCTGCTGAACTGAGCGCTCACCAGACATTTAAAGCTGGCCATAAAGCCTTTCTGAGCTCGCTTGCTTGAGCTCCCTATGGTCACTGCTACTTGTTTTGGGATCACCAGCAAGCATGAAGGGTGCTTCTGTTCAGCTGGGGGAAAGAAGGCAGGGAGAACTACACTAAATCAGTAGTTTCAACATCCTTTCTCCCCGTGGGCCGCAGCACAGACCCGATTTCAGCTCCATCTGGAGTCGGCTGCAAGGTTTTTGGTGGTTTTCAGCAGGACTAGGGTGAAACCAAAGAGTAATGACAAGTCCCAGAGGCTGTTTTAAAGCCTGGTGCTTTCTCCCTGAGGAAACAGCCGTGGGGGTTTCAGAAGTTCTTGCCTCTTCTGGGCGTTTTTGCTCCTGCTCCCCTGACAGAGGTTCCAGAGGGGAACGTAGGATCGTGCTCTTCTTCCCAGCCTTCACAGAACCCTTTTTTTTTCCCTGGCAAACAAGCCCATTCGGAGTTGCAGGCTGTGAACCAGAGCAGCCAAGCTCCTGACACACACACACACAGAGACACACACACACACATGTGGCTCCTGGCACCTCCACTGCGGGGTGCCCATCTCCAGCATCTCCAGCAGGAGGGTGAGCCAGCCTGGTGGGGTGACCAGAGTTACCGTTTGTCAGAGTTCCCATTGCCAGAGCCTGTCACCACCCGGTGTTCTCTCTGCTGTAAGCCTATTGCACGTCCCCATGCTCAGTTCCACTTAAAAATCAGGCCTGGAACACAATGGAGGGAGTCTGTTGCTCAGGAAGTGTTTCTTTTTATACATTAAAACACAGGAGGAGGAGGCTTTGTTGCCGTCGCAGCAGCGATATCCTGACACTGCTCGCTGTGCTGATGGGCAGAGGAAGTTTGGTTCTGAATATAGCAAATCTCACCCCAGAAACTTTAACCCTTGGAGGCCTGGGAGTCACCACCACGTGTGAAATGATCTCCACTGCCACGGGGGAGGAGGAGGAGGAGTTTTAAAAGCCACCTTTGAGAGATCATCATTAAACCAAATCTTGAGCAATTCTGGACTCGGAGGGATCAGTGTTTGCACATCTGTGGTTTCAGTGACCTTGATGGAGTTGTTTCCCAGTAGAAGTAAAATCAGAAGTGGAACTTGCAACAACAAGCAAATGTGTCTCTGTACTCCAGGCAGATTAGTGATGTCATGGCTGCTGTGCAAGTGTAGCTCTGCCTCCTTTAATGTCTTTTTTTTTTTTTTTCCCCTTGATGCTAAAGCACCTCAGGGTTTGTTCAGATAAAGAACTCACAGCTCTTGGCATCCTGCCCCGTGACGTTTACCTGCAGCTCTTGCAACCTTCTGTGACATCAGTTTTACTGTTGAGTGTGTAATTGATCTCACCCACTCTCGAATATATTCATTGAATCACTCATTCTGGTTCTTTTGAACACAGGTACTTGCCCAGCTCACGAGGTCTATGCAATATATATCTCCCTATATTTTCTTTAGTTGTATGGACCATCACTAGGGGTTCTGTTGTGGTTTTTTATTTATTTATTTTTTTTTTAATCCTCACAAAGTGTGAGGATCAGAACAACCCAACGAAGGAAAAAAAAAAATATGGGGAAAAAATATTAAGGAAGAACTGCAGGCTGTGTTGTCTTTGTGAACTTAGCAGACTGAGTAGGTTTTTATGTATTTCTTTTCTTCTGGTGATGCTGTTACCAGATGGCTGATTTACAAGTCAAAAAAACCTCAAAGCATCCAGTAGTTCAGCCTTCAAGAAGCCTTCGTGGATCATGCTAATGTGGCCCATGGAAATTCGCTCCAGATGAGAGACTGTGGGATGGAGAGACTGGGAGATCTGTCTCGGTGCTCGTTTATTAACTCTGCTGTGGGTCCCATCCCAGCGGCAGGGACTCCTGCACAGAATGGAAAACCTGAATTCACAGGAGGTGGGTGGAATGTACAGCAGGCTACCTATGGAAAACCACATTCCACAGCTCTCATGGCTTGGGGTGGGTGCCTTTATGGGAAGAGGGGGTTTTCCTCCCCTTGTCTCCAGGAATTTGAGGCATGGTTACATTTTTCTTACAGTCAAACACGTTCAGTAAATAACATAAACACCATGCCTAAAGTAATACCTCATCAAACACTGTGAAAGGGAGGAAGACGTTTAGATGACACATAAATACACTGAGTTTTCAGCCACGGTATGCAGTGAACTACTTTCAATGGAAAATCAAGGCTTTCAAAGCAATTCATTTAGCATTTCCATTTTAACACTTCCTCAGTCAATTTGCAGCAGAGAACATAAAGCTCACTGTGCTTCTCCAAACTGAGACACAAAATAGTCAAGAACTTCTGCTATGAAGCAACAAAACCCCTCCAGGACAGAAATGAAACCTTTTTTTTTTTTTTTTTTGTCCTGGGACTGATGACATGGCTAAAGGGCTTTTCCAGTTTGCTGTCAAAGGAAGGGTTTGTCTCCATTGCTGATTTAAATGCTGTGTAATCATATAAAGTTTCATTTGGTTTGATGTTCCCCCCTCCCAGGTTATTTTAGTGTGGATAAAAGCAGCCCCTCTGGGAAACGAAATGCGGTCACTTGGGTACACGTTGGTCCTGGGCTCAAACATTTGTTGTGCTAAGGCTGCTGAGGGGTTTTCCCTGGGGATTTCTGCAGGGATTTGAGACCAATTTTTACAGGAGTGTTATCTCAGCACACAGGGTGTCTGGGGGGAGTCATTAATCATAGAATGATAGAATGGTTTGGGTTGGGAGAGACCTTAAAACTCATCCAGTCCCACCCCCTGCTATGGGCAGGGACACCTTCCACCAGCCCAGGTTGCTCCAAGTCCTGTCCAACCCGGCCTTGGACACTCCCAGGGATGGGGAAGACACAACACTTTAGCCAAGATTGGTTTAAAAGGTATTAATTGCAAGGGAAGGTCTTCAAATCTAAGTGGGCTTCAACCAAAAGGCACCATTCAGGCTCTGTGTTCTGCAGGAATGACAGTCCCTTGGTGTTTCTTTCTGAACGACTTATTTCTATTTCATTCATTTATGGCTTCACTGGAATTCCCTTTATAATCAGATTTTAGGGGAATAATAGTACCGAGAAAAAGCCAAAATAAGCAGCCTCCCATCCTGTCCTTTACAAATAAACATTAAAAATTAAGTCCCCCAATAACAGTTTGTTCTTTGGTAAGGGGCTAATGGGACACAGAACTTGGCATGCTGGAACAGCAACTGGAATGAAGATATTATCATAAAAATTCACTAAGTCTTGACTTCATTAAAACCCATTTAATGGGATCAACATTTTTTTCCTGGCCAAAATTTCTGAAGTTATGTAATAAACTCTTGTGTGCCTTATCCTCCAGGGTTATTTCCACACTCTATTAACAGGCTATAGCAGGTTTTTAAAATATGCAGCATGGTATGGTGTGTACCTGGGAACAAGGAACAGAAAGTTCTTTTAGAGATTGTATGTACATATGTCTGTAGGCTGCATGAGCTTGCCTAAACAATTCACACCATTATCAAGAGGATCTTGGCAAAAACAAGAGAAAAAGAGATGCAGGGAGTTACATAACGAGCACATATCTCTTTCCTTTTTTAAGCAATGGCTGCTTCCACTTAACAACTGATACTTGGAGCATTCCCTAAAAACTGCTCACCCAAATCAATTCCCGTGGCCTCCTCAGGAATGGAGTTGATGATGTGTGGGACGGTGAAACCTTGGCTTCAGTTGTCCAGTGGGGGTAATTCCAGATATTTGCATTCCTGGAGATCTCAAAACTTAATGTTTTTAAATATCTATATTAATAATAATAATAATATCTACTTGTAAAAGGTAGATACAGAAAGCACTAAGTCAGGAAGAAAAGTGGAAGGGTAAATAGTATTCTTTTTTTTTCCCAGGCTGAGACAGGTCTGCAACTTTATGCAGCAATCCACTTGGAAACCACCCCCCCCTCCAAACAGCTACTGATCCTGTATTTCTGGGTGTATGTGGATATTTCAGAATATTGGAACTGTTAGCTGATCAGACCTGTTCAGAGAGTGGGTGGAGGTGGGGATGCCAGTGATCCAGCCTGGCCATCTTCTCCAGAAAAGCTGTACTCACTTTAGGAAGCTTTTGCCACTTCTCTCTTTACCCTCAGATGCAGCAAACCCAGGATCCTCAGGAAAAGTTGTGGAAATGGAAAGAAATTGCCTAAATGCTTACAGCAATTTTTCACTGAGGGGACTGATGGGTGTTTATGGCTTAAATTCCTGAAGGTTTTGACCCAACCTTGTAGAAGAAGCAGCCCCACTGCAAGAGCCCAAAACGCGGCGGGTTCCCTGTCCCATCCCCAGGCCGGGGACACCCAGAGCAAAGGGGTAAGAAGGGGACAAGCACATCCTCATGTTCCTCCAGTGCATCCTCCCCACTCCTGGCAGTCACTGCACGGGGACTTCCTGGCCCAGAGGCTGTTCCTGTGTTTAACAGCTCACGGTGGACTTTTCTTCTGTGAATCGGGCTGAGCTCTCCAGTTGTACTTTTGGCTGCCGTAACATCTGACGGTAATAAATCCCAGAGCGTGGCTGTGTGCTTTGAGGAAAAAAAGCTTGTGTGTGTGTGTGTGTGTGTATGTGTGGTTTTTGTGTGTTTTATACCTATTTCCTCCTCTCCCCACCTCTTGCAGTGCGAGAAGCAGAGCGGGAACACCCCATGTTTGCCTCCTCCCCATCACTCGGGCGGTCACGCTCTCCCCTCTCCCACTCCCCGTGTCACCTCTTGTGCAAGCCGAGGGCTTCCTATCTCCTGAGGGCTATTTTTAACCAAATTTGCATAAAATCTGAACTTCTCTAGTTGTCCTCTCAGAAAACCGAGGGTGTGGGTGCATTTATATGAACGTGTCCCGTTTTGTGTTACCTCCCTGCTGTTGTGCTTCGGTTCGGTCAGTGACATTTTTTTCCATGGATAATGTAAATTTTCCGTGCTGCTTTAAGCACCATCTCAGAATAACAGCTTTGAAAAATGCAAGGCAGGCTCGAAGGGAGTCTATGTGTTATGTGCTGACTTAACTCCTCTGCTAGCCAAGACAAGAAAGCTCTGGAAGCAAAGTGCTTTGTCCAGGGGGGGAGAAGTCTCTTCTATCCCTTTCCCACAGTTCAGAAACAGCTTTTGTCGAGTTATGAGGAAAAGTCTCTTACATAATCTCTGGTCAGAAAGCTGGGCTGGCATGTTTTTGGATGACTGGAAGTTGAACAAAGAGGAAAAAAAAAATTGAAATTTCCCAGCAGACCCCAAAATAAAAACCTCTTATTAGGCTGGCACTTGCTGCATGGCTACTGTCGAATTTGGCTTTGTACTGAGTCCCTAAATTGAGATTATCTTTATGGAACTGTCATTCATTTGTGTAAGGATTTTCTTGTGGAAGATGCATCCATGTCACAGCTCTCACGTCTAGAAATGTGTATCAGAGAATCACAGAATGGTTTGGGTTGGAAGGGACCTTAAAGATCATCCAGTTCCAACCCCCTGCCATGGGCAGGGACACCTTCCACCAGCCCAGGTTGCTCCAAGCCCTGTCCAACCTGATCTTGGACACCTTCAGGGATGGGGCTGCCACAGCTTCTCTGGGCAACCTGTGCCAGGGCCTCACCACCCTCACAAAAAGGAATTTCTTCTATACATTTAACCTGAATTTCCCCTTCTTAGGACATTAAACCTGTGTGGGAGAAGGTGGCTGGGGCAGCTCAGTAGGACAGAATTCCATGATTTTTCAGCTGAGCAGGTCTCCCTGCAGGTCCCTGGTGCTTTGTTGTCTTGGCAGTAGGACTGGAAACCCCATGGAGGTACCAGCCAAACACAGTTCCTTCTCCTACCTTGGCGCACGTGTACCCTCTTGCTGGGAAACCACAGAGAAGTGATGCTCCAGGGGTGGAGAACTCCATCCAGCCCAGACCTGTAGACATCAGCAGCTTCAAAAACGCGGGGAAGTCTGACAGGCAGAATAATTCTGCATGTGTTTGCAGTGGCTCTCTGAGGGGATTTCTGGGTGGGCAGAGAGCTGTGTTGGCTTTGCTGGGTATGAACAGGTGGGGTTTTATTTTTATTATTTTTTCTTCAGCCTGGAAGAACTTTCCAGAACACACCTTGTAAACCACAGTCTTGATCTGTGCCATGGCCTGGTGTGCCAGCACTTTCATGAGCTTCTGACATGTCTCGAAGCAATCCGTGGGTCACCGAGTGTGTCTGTGTGGGATGGGCGGGATGAGCTGTAAAGATTGCACAACTTTTCTCCTGGAATCTCTTCAGAAGTGATGGGATCCAGGAATTACCTGCCTACTCATGGGCTTACCCTTGGCAGCACCTCAGTAAGGCACCCTAAAAGTCCACCCCAGTCCAGCTCTGGGCATTTTTTTGTGTAGGCACACTTAAAGCTTTGGGTTGGTGTCAGTGAAGACTTAGGTCACAAATATAAGCAAAACCTTTATGACAGAAGGCTGAGAGAGTAATTTCTCTGATTGTTTCAAAGGCTCTTCTGGGACTATTCCAAGGCTATTTGCTTGGGAATATTTGCTTCAATAAAGCCTTCAGGTGCAAGTTTTACACTTTGCTGTTGGACATCTCAGCACACCGATGCCATGGTTGTGCGTGCAGTATATTAACCTACTCTCTTTCATCTTGAATCCAATCCCTCTTGTCCTGTCACTCCTTCCCTTGGAAATAGTTCCTCTTCATCTTTCTTGCTGGCTCTTTCAGGTAGTGGGAGGCTGCAATTAGTCTCCCCAGAGCTTCTCTTCTCCAGTCTGAACAATCCCAACTCTCTCAGCCTTTCCTCCCAGCAGAGCTGCTCCATCCCTCTGATCCTCTTGGTGTCTTCCTCTGGACTCCCTCCAGCAGGTCCACGTCCTCCCCATGCTGGGGACCCAACAACAAAGATTGATTTCTGCTTCTGGTGTGGAAGCCTGTGAGAGCACCGGAGGAGAGATTTCCTGAACCCCCTCAGATTACATCTGAATTCTGCTGGGAGAGAAGGGAGAGAAACTGTCCTCGCTGTGTGCAGCAGAACATGGAATTGGTCCCCAGATCCTCTGCTTCACGAGTGTGGGCTGCTTGTGCAAACCCCCCCGTGCCCCTGCACGGAGCGCTGAGGGTCCCCTCGCTCCCCAACTTCCACCCTCCCCTCTCCACAGGGAACACAGTGCCCTGCTCCCCTCGCTGCCACTTCCACTGAGGGATGTCCCAGTGGATTCCTGTGCCAGGCAGCATTCCTGGTGCTGCCAGCAGAGCTCCCCGGTGCAGGATACACCTGGCAGGGTGCCAGGCAGGGCCTGTGTCATCCAGCACTCCTGCTGGTGAGGAGAAAGCCCCGCTGTCTGGGAGCTGCTTGGGAGCTCACCCAAGTGCTTTTACACCTTTCTGGAGGGGAAGTGGCCTGTTGCCTGATGCATTTTGGAGAGGTGTGGTTTTTGTTCCCCCTGCCCTCAGCTGCGTTCAGGAGCATTCCCCTGATCCTCTGTGTTAACCTCCACATGAATCTTTGCCATCATTCTTCTCCCCTCCTATCCTCCCTCGTTCTCTCCCCCATCCCCAAACTCCCTTATTTGCAATTACAGCCTGTTTTAGTGAGGAGCAATGGCTTTTTAATTTTCCACCCCAAATGGAAGCGTGCAATTATTATGCAAAGCAGCTTTCTTTTAATTCCCCAAAATTTCCGGTGTACGCTGCAATCAGTCATTTTCTACTGTACTTTTTACTGTCTGAAATTGTAAGCCTAGACCATTAGAAAACCATAATAAATAATTCAGTGATTTCCTTTCAGCTTCATATTCTGCTTTGCTGAATATGGTTGGAGGTGTAAATATCTCTCTGGAGGGGGATAATTTTAAGTTTAGTTTTCTAATTTGATTAAGGAAGCGGCGCCTGCCTGTTTCCTCCACAGGCAGGCGTATGAGGGCACCAGGGAGATGTTTAGATATCTGTGTAGGTGTGTTTAATATGTTCCTCCTAATTGTATTTCCTTTTCACTAAATAAGAAAAGTTATAATGCAACGGGATTAAATCTTCCCATGTTCCCCCACGTCCTTTTTTTCCCCTGTTTTTAATTGTCTTGGTCCTCACAGACAGAATCACTGAGGTTGGAAAAGACCTCAAAAATCCTTGAAGTCCAACCTCTGACTGATCACAGCCTTGTCACAAGACGTGCCGTGTCTGGTTGTTTCTTGAACACCCCCAGGGATGGGGATTCCACCACCTCCCCAGGCAACCCCTTCCAGTGTTTACCAATTTTTGCCATGAAGAAATTCCTCCTGATGTCCAAACCTGAACATGCCCTGGTGCAAAATGTGTGCACAGCCTGTTCCCTCCATCTCACGAGCGAAGGAGGGACCACCTTGCATTAACAAGTCTTTAAAGAGCAAGACTTGAAAGGCTCCTGTTTCCATATGGAGTTGTGGCTAGCGAGGAACTGCGACAAAAGAATACATTTCACTCAGCTGCTTTGGGGAAATATTTCAACATATTTTGCAGAGGTGAATGTGATAATTCATTAGAACAGAATGGCCATGTGGTATGTTAAAAAGAGACAAAACAGTGCAGGACTGCACAGAAGTACAGGTGGCCTTAAAATTGGGATTTTTTTTGGCTTACGTAAGTTAAGAGCTTTCATTTGTTTTCAAAACCTGGGAGATGAATTTGCTTTATCTTTTCAAGCTATTCCTTAAAACAAGGAGAGCTCTAATTGTGGCCTTCAGCACCTGAAGGAGCTGACAAGAAAGATGGAGAGGGACTATTTCCAAGGGCCTGGAGGGACAGGACAAGGGGGAATGGCTTCAAACTGAAAGAGGGCAGGTTTAGATTAGATATTGGGAAGAAATTCTTCCCTGGGAAGGTGGGGAGGCCCTGGCACAGGTTGCCCAGAGAAGCTGCGGCTGCCCCTGGACCCCTGGAAGTGTCCAAGGCCAGGTTGGACGGGGCTTGGAGCAACCTGGGCTGGTGGAAGGTGTCCCTGCCCATGGCAGGGGAGTGGAACTGGATGATCTTTAAGATCCTTTCCAACTCAAACCATTCCATGATTCTAAAGAAATGTAAAGAAAGCCTAAATTAGATCGTTTTAGAAAATGTTTCAATACTACTGCAGGTAGAATATTCTTTTTCTTACTCATCACCAGACTATCAAAGGACCTGAGTGCTTGGAGGGTGCTGTGACCCTGGGACTCCACTTTGGAGACTGATTTGCTTTTTGGAACTCTCCAAAGGCTGTAGTGTGTCATTTCCAGCCCTTTCATTCCCTTAGCATTATTTAAAAATAAATCCTTCTGAGTACCTTTGGTGAGGAGCCTGGGCCTGCTTGAGATGTGCCCTGAGCACCCCTGGCAGGAGGGGCACTCCAGGGGGTTTAGCTCAGTGTCTGGACACCACTGGAGTTTGGGAGGAAGTTAAAGGCACCAGAGTGGGGCAGAACTTGGAGAAGACTGCACCTAAAAATCTCAAACCAATTTGAGGGACAGGCATCAAATCTGGGGGAGGGAGGGCGTAGATTATTGGGCCGTAAGTTGTAGGTGGGCTCAAATTCTTCGTGACACCAGCCCTCTGTCAAGGAATGGGTCACTCTGCAGCTTTTGGCAGGTCCCTGAGAACACCCTGTGTGCTGAGGAAGGGAACTTCCTTCAAAGGCTCACTTACCATCTTCCCCTTCTCGAACCTTTTGCCTTTCTTGGTTCTGCTCAGGACCAAAACCAGACATGCGAAAGCACCACGAAAAAACGCAACTGGAACATTCTTGGCATGACTTGGCATGTGGGAGCAGAGAGATGGGGAACCTGATAGGCTTCCAGACATGTTCTGCAGACTCAAGAAGGGCAAGCAGTTGGATAAACATCTGAACTTTTGTGTGTTTATCTGAACTGAACTCGAACTCTGAGCCACTTCAGAGCTTGCCTGGCAGTGGCTAATAATTACTAGAAAGCTTGTTAAAATTGGAAAGTAATCTCAATAATTAATGAATTCCCCCCCCCCCAAAAAAAAAAAAAAAGACATAAGAAAATCCTCTTATTTAAATTGTGTTGGTCAGGGAGTTTGGAGGAGACACTTCTCTCAGCAGACAGTCTAGAAAAACCTTTGGAAGCATTACAGACTTTCCTGTTGGGAAACTGTGCAGCTAGTAAAAAAAAAAAAAAAAAAAGGTATTTGATAAACAGAGAGGTGACAGATCTGGTTCCAGTTCTTTGTAAGTCACCAGCATTACTCTGGAGTTACCTGTTGTGGTGTGAAACCAGCATGAGATCAGATCGTGCCGGACACTTCTTAAGGTGGAATTGTGCTATCAAAAAGCAGGGCAGTCAGTGGAGGCTCATTACTGTGAAAAATGTGTTTAGGATCCTGTCTAGGAATGATATGGTCGGCTTTCAGAGAGCAAAGCATTATTTAATTAAATAAACAGAGCCTTTTTGGTTCTGAGGGCTCGGTTGTCATTTACGGCCTCTCTAGTGACGTTAAAGTTTAACGCGATAACAGCGCGGTGAGCAGAGGGAACAGTTTCCACCCACATGGATAAATATTGATCTGGGTGATAAAGGAGAACAAACATTCTGATGAAGTGGTAAGAAAGAAACCGAGGCTGATAGGGGAGGGTTATTTTTACTGCGCCGTAAAAGAAAGTCAGCCCTTCAGCTGGGAACAGGGAAGGGCAAAGGGGGGGGGATGGCTTATCAAAACGCTGTCTGCAGGATCGTAAATTCCCTGCCTTCAAGCTGTAATGTTCCCCCCCTGTGGCTGTGCACACAAACAAGGGGATGAGCGGGGTGAAGTTCTGGTCGTGGTGGGAGAAGGGGCAGCTTTGCTGCTGGCTGGAGCAGGGGCAGGTCTTTATGGTATATATGGGTGTGGGGACGCTTTGCAGGGGCTCTGATGCTCTGTAGGGATCTCCTGTGAGCTGATGACTTCTTTAAGCCCTTCCTTGGCCAGTATCTATGTGAAATTAAGCATGAACTCCTCTGCTCCACTGAACCTGGCTCTGTGGCTGCCCCTGGATCCCTGGAAGTGTCCAAGGCCAGGTTGGATGGGGCTTGGAGCAACCTGGGCTGGTGGAAGATGTTCTACCCACGTCAGGGATTTGGAACTGGATGATCTTTACGGTCCCTTCCAACCCAAACCATTCCATGATTCTATGATTTAGAGCCCCAAAAGTCCTTCCAGGTGGACCTTTGGATTGGGCTTCTGAGTCAGAACACACTTGGTATGTTTTTGAGATTTGTACTCTCAAAAGGACTTAAAGTACCAGCCACACCTTTTGTACCAGGGCACAAGGATGCTTGGACACACACACAGATGGGATGGACAGGAGTGGAAAGAGATTACCCTGGCCAAAAGTAGGTGTTCCTGATATCTGTGTCAGAGTTAGTCATCTGGGCTCCACCTGCAGCCAGGGGGGAGGTCCAGACACCTGTAGGACCTGATTCACCTCCTTCTTCTGCACGTGTGGATCAGGTTGGACGAAATGCCCCCCTCTGGCTGCTCTCCCTTGGCTGAGAAAGGGTCTCTCTGTGCAGGGATCTCACCTGGTGGCAGGTAAAGGCAGGTCCTGCCTGAAATCCCTGCCTTTGCTTTGGGATCCAGCCGTTTAGGGAATGTGCAACACACTCATAGGACCAAAAAAAGCAAAGCTCTGATGGGGGGTTTTCAAAGTGTGAATTCCCTGATCTTCTCATCTCTTCCCATGCAGTTTTCTAACCACAAGCATGACTTTTCCTAATCACTCTCTCCCAGCAGATCTGGCTTTTTCCTGCTCAGTGCAGTGCGTGTGACAGTGACAAGCCACTAGACATGACATCCACCCCTATTTTTTTGCACAGATTCAGTAAGAAAGTAGTGACCTGGTCCCATTTTTACAATATTTTAGACCTCACATGCTTAATGTATTTTCCTCAGTGTACAGATGTCACTGCTGCTTCCTCTGCCTCCTGACTTACCACCCCTCTGGGCTTAGGAAGGACCTAGGGAGGATATCCAAGGATACTTTTGGAATAGCTTTGAGCTGTTCTCAGCAGCTCCACGGGATTGTCGTCCTCCCTCTTTATATGAGCCTGTGGGGGAGGCAAGAAAACTCCTCTGACCTTTGCCTGCTAACTTCTGCCTCCTCCACACCATGCAGAGAGGTTTTCCAACTCAGTCCAGCTACCGAGAGCTCTCTGACAGTCAGTAATTCACACCACAGCCTCTTATCTCGATTGGAGCTTCTTCTGGCTCCTGGTAGATACTTACTGCAAATATTCAATGTTACAATTGCATTAAAAGAGGTTTTAATCACTGCCAAGGGTAACTGCAGGGCAAGAGTGGGGGGCACTTGTATGCCTCAGAAATGGATTTGTGTGAGGATGATAATGCATGTGCATTCCAGAAGAATATTTCCTTCCTGAAGGTGATGAATTGAAGAGGGAAACAGTGGTTTGGAATCATTAGGGCTCTGTATATCAAATAAGCTGAGCAGTACTTGGCTTCGATGGGATTACTTGGAAGAGTTTTTCTGTGAGGGAAGGTGTGGCTCCTGCCTCAGGAAGTTTTGAAGTGAAGGTTTTTTTTCCCCCCATAACTGTTCAAAAGTCAGACAAAAAGGTGCAAAATAAAATAATCACTTCTGGTTCCAGTTCTGACTCTTCTTGGATGAGTCTCGCTCTTTCTCAGTCTTTCAGGTTTTTACCCCTGGAGGAAGGCTCCCTTTGAAGAACAGGAAGAACTGTCATCATTTCATTCAATTTTTCAAAAGGAAACACGTTTGAAATTTTCTCTGTTTAGATTTCCCTCAATAAGTCTTTTTCCCTGCCTTTCCTGGGAAGTCTTCAGTCTTCAGGGTGACATGGCAACCTTCCCTCACATGTCCCCTTCGTGGGAAAAGTTTCACAGAATTATGGAATGGTTTGGGTTGGAAGGGAGCTTAAAGTCCACCTCATTCCAACTCCTCTGCCATGGGCAGGGTTCCACTAGATCAGGTTGTTTCCCATCCAACCTGGCCTTGGACACTTCCAGGGGTGGGGCATCCACAGATTCTCTGGGCAACCCGTGCCAGTGCTCCCAGGTTTGCCTCTTCCAGAGGGACGTCCCGGCCGTGAGGGCACTTTGGGAACGTCTCACCTCTGTCCCTGCTGCCAGCAGGAGCATCAGAGTGAAGATGCAGGTGGGGACAAGATTATAAAATCCAGGTTTGCTGACCAGCCTTCCTGTGGGATTAGTGACCTGTGTCTAGAATGAAAAGGGAGTGTCCCAAGTGATTAAAGAGCCTTTTGGCCTCAAGGTGCTCCGTGAGGGCTGCAGTGGAGGCAGAACTCCTGGGCCCCAGGCTGTGCAGACCCCTCTGTGCTGTGGGGGTCCAGCTTGGTTTGGTTCTACACATGTTGCCAAAGTGTGAGAGGCAAAGACTCTCAAGCAGCTGCCAGATTTATCTACCATGGGATATCTACCATCAAACTCGCCCATTCCAGCTGGGACTGCACCCTCTGTGTCTGCCTGTCAGCCCTTCAGCGTTCATTTGGCACGAGGCTGCTTATCCAGCAAGAAGTTTGCCACCTTCCCTGCTTTCCAGGACCCCATACAGCTTGCCCACACACAAACTTTTTAATTAAAGCTCTGTCATTTTCCCTCCCAGACACCTCGAAGAAGCAGCATTGCCTTGGCCTCCTTTCCAGCTTCAGCATCGAGCCAGAAAGCAGCTCCTCTGCTCCCTCACCACAGCCACCTCCTTGCTCCCTTTGGGTTTCCTAGAGGGCTTTATCTTGCCATTTTTGCTTCTAATTTATCGACACCGAGATCCTGGCGGGGTTTGGCAGGTTTTCCTGTAACGAGGCAGCCAGCTCACAAAAGGCTGTGTCACAACCCTGCTTGTTCTTGTCAGCAGCTTTTATCTTCCCTCTGCAGTCGCTGCTGCACCGCCACTTTGGATTTTTGCTTTAGTTATTCTCGCTGGTTTTTAGCTGAGGTTGCTTTCTCTTTTAGCAGAAAGATGATTTAGTTCTGCTGGAGCCTGGCAATGATAGTGCATAACAGCAGCATGTATTTTTAATCTAGATTCAGTTTCTGTATTTTACAGCACCAGGGAGAGTTTGGTTTTGTGTCTGAGGTGCCACTAAAAGATGTGTATGATTTCCTGAGTTGTTGATGATTGCAGTGAATTATCCCAGCTCTGTTTTAGAGCTGTGGCTCGGGGAGTTTTAGTGTTTTAGTTTTTTAGTATTTGTGTACAAAGCCAGCCCCCCAAAAAAAAAAAAGTTTCCCAATTCACAAAAAAATCATTCTGAAGTTAGATTTGCATCTAGAGTGGGCAGAATCAATTCTCCCTCTCTGAAATCTTTGATAGATCAGTGAAATACATGCCATGTGCAGCTGCATTGCTCTTACCCCTGGTGCAGTTGGGCAAGGGTGTCACTTTGGGAAAGTTGCTCAGCCTTGCCAGGGCTTCAGGGAGTCATCAGCCACCAAAGAATCCTTGCTCCCAGCAGCCATGGAGCCCCACAATTTTAAAGTTTCCCACCCTGAAGGAGGACATGACAGGAATCGTGATGCTGAGGAAAAACGGGTTAAACGAACACAGTGTTTCACGCTGAGCAAAGCAGCGTTTTTCTGAGGGTTTCTCTACATTGTAGTCCTTCTCTGGAACATTAAGTGTGAATTTGGCCCTGCTCAGTGATACAACTCAGTGCTAAGGCTGCTCTCCAGACAGATGTGGTGAAATACAGCCTGAGGAAATTGATGTCTTGAGCTCCTCGTGTGTCGTGAGCTTCTGAAACCCCCAGACCGCCTGATTTCGAGGCAGTTCAGTGCTGGGTGTGTTCCCCTGCACTGGAACGAAGCACCAGGGATTTGGGGGCTGTCTTCAGGCATTTTCTGAGGCTTCACAGACACCGTTTCACAAGTGGAGCTGGTCCCTTCCACCAGTTTTCTCGGGGATAGCTGAATCTCACGCGCTCTCTTCGCCTCGGGCAGGGTGACCCTGCTGTCCGCCCCGAGCTCTCCCGGCATCCTCCTAGTGCTCTCTGTGGAAGGAGCATTGCTCCCTGCCTGGCGCCGTGCCTGCTGGAGGAGGAACCCTCTGTACGAGCTTCTCAGGGTCATCTGTCATCCATCAGACAATCAGAGTTTTCTTTATCTACCCCGGTCCAAGCTCTGCACGGGAGAGGAGCTTGGCCCGAGCAGAGCTGAGAGGAAACAGCACCGAAGCATTTGGAGAGGAAACTCTGTTGAATTTTTTATTCCATTTTACATCACAGGCTATCCTGAACTCTAAGCTGTGGTAAGAGGCAGAAGGTAATGACCAACCCTGAGGAGAGGAATTACTTTTTTGTGTTACCGATAAGCCAAAATTATCAAGTAAAGTGAGTCAGAAGGAGTGATCTGATGCTCTTCTGGGCAGAGCTTACAGAACTGCCTCTCAGTGTGAACACAGTGATCTCCCCTGGGGGTAGACTCTGCTCCTGACAGCACTGAGAAAACATGGAGCCCTCAGAAAAGCTTGGACAGGGGAGCAGGTTGGACTGACAGAGCAAACCAGGGGTTAGTTCTGCTACAGAGTGATTCTCACCAGCAAATGGAACTCACCATCCCTGCAAGTGTCCAAAAAACATGTGGATGTGGCACCTGAGGACAGGGTTTAATGGGGAACACAGCGGTGATGCTGGGTTGATGGTTGGACTTGATGATCTAAAGGTCCTTCCCAAACTTAAGAATTCCATGACTCCTGGACTACTCCTACGAAACGGGCCAGAGCCCTGTGTGACTCTGCTTTATGAGCTTCCTTTTTCTTCAGACCCCTGCTGGGAAAGAGAAAAAGATCCGGCAGAGAAGTTGAGGAGCTGGAGAAAAATCGCTTAAAGGTTGGACCCGATGATCTTGGAGGTCTTTCCCAGCCCGAACCATCCCGTGACTCCGTGAAATGAGCCTGACACGAGAAAAGCTGCTTAGAGCGTACGTTAAATAATTTACATTAAATCAGGGCTTTTCTGGTGGATCATTTCTGCACAAGGACTCCCAAAGAGCTCCAGGTGTATCCACTCATCGCCACTTTAGGGTCTCCTGTGAGGTTGAACGCTCTGCCCTGGGCAAGCAGAGCTGTGCAGCATCAGAGGGAAGAGTGACCCATCTCCCTCCTGCTCCGGGAGCCTGATAAATTTATTTCCCGTAAATTGAGCAAGGATAAGCTATTGAACAAGAGGAACCAAGTGGGAATGACTAACATGTCCAAGTGTGCAGAAGTGAGCTTATGTCCCCATAAGGATGTAACTTCTGTGTGTGTGTGTGTTTTGTTATTTTTTTTTCTGGGAAACCAGAAGTAAAAATATTTTTTATTTTTCTGAGAAAAGCAAGAAGCAGACTATGATTGTATTTCCTCATTTTTTTGTTTTCCTTAAGGAAACATTTAGTCAGTCTGATTATTCACTCTGAGACATATCCTTAGCTTTCTTTGCATTCTAGGAAGGAAAATTTAACAAATAAATAAATAAATAAACTATGTGTGTGTGTATATATAGACACATATACACACACACACACACATATATATATATTTAAATTCATGTTCTGATAACCACTCTTCCCTCACCTTGATTCAGAGTATTTTTATTTCAGTGAGGGAACTGAACACAGAAATAATTTAACCTCTTGTAAATCCAAGACAAGGTAACTCCCCATTGTGGGAGTCTCCATTAGGCCAGGATTAAAAAAAAAAGAAAGGTGACTTTCTGGAGTTTAGTTATCAAGTTTTTCTCATTTGCACTGCAGTGAATAATGATGATTTTGCCAGGGGAAAAACAAAAAAAATATATAATTGAGGCAAATTATACATTTGTATATAAATACATCGATATTCATGTTTTAGCCCTGACAGGTCTCATGTCTCGGTATCTGCAATGTCCTGTGTTGAAACACCCTGTGTAACCCCAAACATGCTGTTGCTGCCACCAAACCTCGGAAGTGTTTGGCAACACCACTTTTTGGCTTTTCAACATGAAAACTTTTACTGTATGGGGTATTTTTTTATATTTAAAATAAAAAAAAAAAAAAAAAGAGAAAGCCTCTATTTACTTTTAATCTGCACTGGTTCTCAAATCAGAATTACTTCTTCTTACTGCAACTGTGGATTTTACTACTTCCCATCCCCATTTACTAATTCCCATTAGCTATTGCTAAAAACAGTGTTTTGCTCGAAAATTACAATATTTTGAAGGTGGTTGAAGAGGAAGAGAAGCCACTTGCAGCTGCTGTGGGTGGAGGAAGACTTGACCCACAAACACTTTAGCACACAAGTAATTTGATGTATTTATGAGGCCACATTAATGCTCTTGCAAAGTTAATCACATGAACAAGTGTTTGCAGGACCGTTGGTCTAATTCTGAGTTCTCTCATGTTTTTCCATCTGTAAACCAGCAATGGTGCAGGATTCATTTAATCAATTCAATTGATTAAAATCAGTTAATTTGAAGCAGTGTCTATGAACGGGCCATTTGCTGATGTCAGGGAAGAGAAGGAACACTGGCCAACAAAATGGGTGTTTTCCACTTTCTACAAGAAAGAAGGATAAGGTAGAACATCTCTGGGAAATCAAGAAATAGTTCTTAAAAAGGAATAATCCCACAGAAGTGATGCAGGAAAGAAGGCAAATAATCACAGAATCAACTAGGTGGGAAAAGACCTCTGAGACCATTGAGTCCAACCTTTGACCCAACACCACCTTGTCAGCCAGACCATTCTCAAACACCTCCAGGGATGGTGAATCCACCACCTCCCTGGGCAGCCCATTCCAATGTCTGATCACTCTCTCTGTAAAGGATTTCTTCCTAATGTCAAACCTAAACACAACCTAAACCTGTGCCCTCTTGTCCTACTGCTGGTTGCCTCCAGAGGAACAGTGGAAAATGCAATTTAAGTAGGAGAAAAATGGTCAATAACTGTTTTTACGCAGGGAGCTCGGTTGGTGTGATGTCCAGAGGGCTGCACGGTTCCTTTTCCCCCCTGTTCTCCAACAGGCAGAGCATCCACTGTGCCTTCAACATTTTCTGGTTGATTCTCCTGCTGTAAACCAGGAATGGTCCTGCCCGTGCACGTGGATTCACACTCCTCGAAAAAGTCCTGGATATTCTGATGTGACCTTTAACGGGACACTTTGGCCACACAGAAGCCGGTGGCAAAAGTGCCACTGTGCCATCAGAGGGGCCAGGCTTTCCTCCTGGATTCTGCACCTCCCTGACCTTTCTGCTGTGGTTCAGTTTGGAGTTCAGTTCCCCCCGGATTTTCAGTGGGATATATTTTGATATCCACGTGCTGCTGTCGGCAGCGCGGTGAGAGAGGTCATCTGGCAGCACGCTGGGATTCCTCCCTGCCATTTGAGGTTTTGGCTTTTGTTTTGAAAGTTTTGTAAAAAAAATAAAAATAACATAAAAAAAAAAAAGTCGTGGGACACTTTCACTCCATTTCTTTTCAGTCTTCTCTCAGTTAAACTCATGGTTTGGGCTCAGTAATGCAGAAAACTCCTGCACGTTCAGCCATCTGTGAAAGCCTCTCACAAATTAAAAAGATGCCACGCTGTAAAATGATACTGTCGTCGTTACCGATTGATTTAAATCTATTTATTTATTTATTTATTTATTTTCTATTTAAAATGCCCTCGTGATAGCAAGTGCTTATAGTGCCACCGTCTGGCTGAGACAGCTGCTGTCTCCAGGTTTTATCTTTAAATGGACATTTCGCTGTTACTACAAGAAAATCCAAGCCAGCCTTGTGAGATTCTTAACATCCCTTCCTCTTGCTTGTAGTTGTTGAGATGAGCAATTTGAAGGCAGCAGCTAAAATGACTGGCACTGCAGAGGGATTTATGTCTCCATTATCTGGTACGAATAACTTAATTTATCTGCTTTGGAAACTGTGAATATTAACGTAGGTTAACATTTTAAAGCCATAATTTAAAGTAGAGTTCTCAGTTCTTAAATTTGGTCTGTGTTTTTACAATTATTTAATATCTTGGGGACGTGGTTTAGGGGCGATTGTGGCGGTGCTGGGTGATCGGGAAAGTCTCTTCCAACCTTGATAATTTTGTGATACTCTGATATAAAATTCTCCTGTATATATATCTAACCATTCCAAAAAGGGTCTGTTTTTCTCTGTGTTTCACTGAATCAGTCAAACAGGGCAGTGAAATTACTGACTAGAGTTGATTTTTCCTTGTTGATTTTTTGCTTTTCCACGGTCTGATCCCGCAGTTGTAAAAGCCCCATTAGCAACGATTATGGGATCAAGGAGAACAAATAAACAAATGGTGTTTGTGACACCATTTCAGAGTCAGTCAGGTGGGTCTGACAGAGCAGGCAAGCCCTGAAACAAACCCCTCTTGGCAGGTGAGTGTCCAAACAGGCTTGGCTGCTGTGCAATTCCACTTATTTCTTTGGCACGTTCGCCATCCCGTGGGTGCCACAGCTGATGCCCAGCAGTTAATAACGACCAGGTCTGTGCCTGCAGTGTTGCCCTGTGTTTCAATCCACCTGCTGCCAGCATGGACTGTCCAGGGTGCTGCTGGCTCTGGTCCCAGTCTCAGCACTGGATTTGAGGATTTTTTTCGCTGCCTGTTCCCTGGCTGTCAACTGGTACCGCCCCTGCCTGCAATAGATGCCTGAAGTTGCCCAGAACCTCTCCAGCAGCTTGGGGTGGTTGGTCCACAGGGCTCAGGGGAGTCACTGGGGTACAAAAATCACATAAACCCTGTGGCCAAGTGGCAAATCACTGCCTTCTGCTGTCCTGGGCTCTGCCTTCAGCACTGGAGAGCCTCGAGGAGGGAGCAAACCCAAGAGCAGATCTGTGCTTGCTCAGCAGAGCAGGGAAAGGTGGTTGGGCACTGGAAGAGGGTCCCCAGGGAAGTGGTCACGGCACCAAGATGGTCAGAGTTCCAGAAGTGTTTGGACAACGCTCTCGGGGACATGATGGGATCCTTGGGGTGTCCTGTGAAGGGCCAGGAGATGGACTGGACGATCCTTGTGGGTCCCTCCCAATTCATATTCTGTGTTTCTAGGAGAGTAACCCCATGTGGTCAGTTTGTTTGACCCCCTTTCCCCTGTGGACAACCCCCTTGTAGGGTCCTGCTGGAGAACTTGGGCCCTCCTATGGGACAGGTTGGCAGTGTTGTCCTGCCTCTCCCAAAACTGGGAAGAGACCATTTAGGTCCTGCCTGAACCTTCTGCCCTTTGCAGAGAGAGCAGTCACCGGAGGACACAAACCTGGGCGTGTGACCTGAGGCCTTTTATGGGTTCCTTCTCAACAGCCACGTTGTGCAGGTGCCACAAGCAATTACCAGTTTTATAGGATACTTGAGTGAAACGTTTTCAGAGGGGGAGTTGTGGGGTAATCTCCGGGCCCCAAGGAGTTGTTCCGTTCTTAATTGTGCGTTTTAGGGTCTGTGGGGCTCTGATATTTCAAGTTGTGTGCAAACAGCGAGCACACTGCTATCATTGTGCTCCCCTGCTCGGGGCTTGTGGCTGAATTACCTCATGATAGGCTTTTTTAAGCCTTCTGGCCTCCTTCTTGGCCTCATATTTCAACACAGCACGTGAAAGAGATGAAGAATGAGCTAAAACTCCCTTCCAACCACTGCAGAGTTATGGGCTATTTTATTTCTCATTCCATG
The DNA here is from genome assembly GCF_003031625.1 of Empidonax traillii. Lineage (NCBI taxonomy): Eukaryota > Metazoa > Chordata > Aves > Passeriformes > Tyrannidae > Empidonax > Empidonax traillii. The sequence goes on from NW_020956547.1 coordinate 34,784, forward strand.
TGTTTCTCAGCAACCTCTGGCTCTGCTAAAGCGACGTGGGATAGGTGAGGACGGCACGGAGGGAGGGAGTTTCCCCTTTGATGTCAGCACTTCGACTCTTTTTTCCCTTCACCTAAAAAAAAAAAAAAAAGGTGGAGTTTTGCTCCTGTTTGCTGCAAACAAAGTGAAGGTCCCTTTCCCTGGTGCCCCTCTCTCTCCCTGCTGGGCAAAACACAGTTTGTAAAGCGTGGCCCACACGTTCCCCTGAAAAGCAAACGCCTCGTGGCGTTCCCCTCGCTGCACAAAGGGCTTTGTGCTGACAAATGTCACTCAGCTCTTCAGCCCAGCAGTATTTTCCCAAGGTCTGCCCCAGCTCCCAGCTGTGTGTCCTGGAAGTTGCCAAGGGCTAGGGCTGGAGGGGCACCACTCACAGCACTCAAAAAAGCTGCACACCGGGTGCTGTGGTTGATCAGCCATGACCTTTGCAGCTTTAAAGGAGATTTTGGGCTGCCTGGGGTTCCCTGGCTGTGATCCTTCAGTAAAAAACAGGGAATTGAAGCTCCAGTGCATGACTGAGACCTCTCCCCCTCCACATACAGGTGTGCCCCAGGCAGGGTTTAAAAGTCGTGTCAGAGGAGGGTGAATGGTCACTAGTGGGATTCCCCCAGGCTCAGTACTGGGACCAGATCTGTTCCATATTGTTATTGATGATCTGGACGAGGGGATTGAGGGCATTCTCAGTGATTTCGTGGAAGACACTAAGTTGGGTGGGGGTGTTGATCTGCTGGAGGGCAGGAAGACTCTGCAGAGGGATCTGGACAGGCTGGATCCATGGGCTGGGGCTGACAATGTGAGGTTCAATAAGAAGAGCTGGGCCCTGCACTTATCTGTGGTTGGACATCAGGGAGAATTTCTCCACTAAAAGAGAGGTCAGGTATTGGAAGGGGCTGCCCAGGAAGGTTTGGAGTGCCCAGCCCTGCAGGTGTCCAAGGCAGGCCTGGCCGTGGCACTCAGTGCTCTGGGCTGGGGGACAAGGTGGGGATGGGGCACAGGGGGGATCCATGAGCTGGGAGGTCTTTTCCAACCTCAGTGATCCTGGGATTCTGTGGTTCTGAGTGGAGTGGATATGCCCCAACAGAAGGGGGGCTTCTCACTGCACTGCCACAGGTAAAAGCCACCAATAAGGTCCCCCCCTGAGCCTCCTTTTCTCCAGGTTGAGCCTCCCCCAGCTCCCTCAGCCACTCCTGCTGCTCCAGCCCCTTCCCCAGCTCTGTTCCCGTCTCTGGACACACTCCAGCCCCTCGATGTCTTTCTAGCAGGAAGGGCCCAGAACTGGACTCAGGATTCAGGTTGTGTTCTCACCAGTGTCAAGTACACGGGGGATAATCGCTTCCCTGGTCCTGCTGGCCACACTGTTTTTGCTCCAAGCCAGCTGACATTGGATTCTTGCCCTTCTGGGAACACCAGGGCTCTTGCTCAACCACTGTCAAACAGCAGCCCCAGGTCCTTTCCCAACAGGCACCTTTCCAGCCACTCCTCCCCCAGTGGGAATGAACAGGTGAGATGTGAGACAACCACAGTTAAGGTCTGGGAGGGCTGGGATCTTCACAGAGCCCGTGAAGAGTGGATTTGATGCGGGGAAAAGGAATATTTCCCCAAGAAGCTGTTGCAGCAGAAGACACTTCTGCTGGGTGGTCAGTGCAAACTCTGCAGCACAAGTCATCCCAAATATATAAGAGAAGGTGGTGGCACTGGAGCTGGAAAACTTTCTTCCATGCTGTCATCTGGAAATGGTTGAAAGCGAAGTACACGAAGATGAGGAAAGGATGAGAGACTGCTTCTGTTGGGCTGATTGAAGGGGAAAAAAAGCCTCCCCACCGTAAATAGGAATGAGATAAATCGTGCCACAAAGAAGGTTTTGCTGTGGTTATGAAAGTCTTTCCCCTTCATAAAAAGAAGCTAATATGGCTGGGATCAAGTATGATAAGAGCTTAACTCCATGAAGAAAATAAAAATACAAAAACTACACCAGTCATAGAGGAAGAGTGGAGGAAGAGATAAAGGACAGTACAGGAATGAGATGTGGGTAATTTGTAACTTTGCATCACATTCAGAAAGATTTAGAGGGCCTGTATCCTCCCAGAGGGGCTTTGGCATATCATTAAAACCTTTAACATTGTCTTGACAACTCTTCTATTGCTTGTATGCAGCTGTCTGATAAGGCAACATCGTTAACTTTAGCACTGCTGCCTTTTTTATTCCTTAAGAAAAATGTAATTGATCTTGAGAAAGGATGAGGGAACAAAAAAAAAATCCTGAATCCCTTGAAATGCTTTTTTAAAAAAGGGATTGGAGCCAGGAAGCATTAAAAAGAACAACCTACAGAAATCCACGGCCCTCCTTCTCTTTCCCCACTTTGCTGCTGGAAAACTTGACATCAGGAGGAATTTCCTGGTTGGACTCGATGATCTCGGAGCTCTTTTCCCACCTAAGTGATTCTGTGATTTCTGCTCCTGGTTGTGCCCAGCATGTCCGTGGTTGTAGAAACTCGAAGGGAAACGCTTCATTCATCACTTCCCAGTTTTTCATTCACATGAGGACATTCAATGTCAGAAAACTTCCTGTGCCCCCCGCCCCAGCCTGGTGAGCACATGTGGTGAGTTACCTGAGCAATTAAATGAAGGCACTTGTGTGAGTGGTGCACGTGGAGCAGCCTTTGAAGATGTTCTGTGATCAAAGCAGAGAAAGGAAATAAAAATGAGTCTATTTGTTAAATATTGAATAAATTAAGATGTGAGGGTACTGCAACCGAAAGGTAGACCATGTGTTTGTGGAAAAAAAAGAGCTGTATCCACTTCACATCCATGATAAAATATTTTCTGTTGTCCTGTTAACATTCCTTCCTGTCATTCCTGGTAGGGAAGCTAAAGGATAAAGGAGACTGAGGAAAAAGGGGGTTTGTGGGCATCTCTTGATGATTAATTTTGCAATTGCTGGGCCAAAGACAAATTTCTTTTATCTCCACAGGAAGAAACAGAACTCAGAGGGCTGTCAGGGCATGGGACTGTCCAGTGATGCAAGCACCAGGCTCCAGGGATGGGGCTGCCACAGCCTCTCTGGGAAACCTGTGCCAGGGCCTCACCACCCTCACAGGGAAGAATTTCTTCCCAATGTCCAATCTAAACCTGCTCTCTGAACCCATTCCCCCAGCTCCTGAGGAAGGGTCCCTCTCTGGGTTCCTTGTAGGCCCTTTTCTCCCGCTAAAAGGGAGAAGTGGAAAATCAAGATAGGTTAAGTTTGAAATTGTTGGTGGTTTAACCTTTCACCACAGAGTCACCACCAATTTGTAATCCCTTCTAACTTACTTAATAAGCTTTCTGTGGACTGGAAATCAAGCTTTGATCTTTGCACATCAATTATGGCATCAGCAGTAGGTTGGCTCTTACTGATCAGTTGAGGTTTATTGTAGGATGAAATACACTCTGGAATAAAAATGCACAGCCCTCAGGTCACAGTTTCCATCTATTGTGAAGGAAGTCCCTTATAGATGTGGGGAAACACTTTTGCCAGGTTATATAATTGGGAATACAGCAGCACAAACCTCAGTCTGGGAAGCAGTCAGGAACTGCTTCTCTGAAAGAGAAAAAACCCCCCCAGCTCTTGGTCTCCTGACTCACTCCAGTATTCTGCTTAGCAGTGGTAAGTCTTGTTTTAACTCCTCCTGGGCAGGCAGGAAGAACAATATTATTTGACATTTCTTAAAATATCCAGTGGCGGATTTAGCGAAGAATATGATATGAAATCTTGCTCTTGCTCAAATGTGTGATTCGACGAAGTCACAGTGAATCCGAGCCTGTGTAAGAGAAACTCAGTAGTTAATCCTGCAAAGTCATCTCTCTGGTTTCTTTTAATTAAATCAAAATTCACTTTCAGATGTGCTGCTGTGTAAAATCTGAATTAGGCTGTCTGTCTCTCAGGCCACCACAAATAAATGAGAAAAGGCTGAAGTTTCAAGTACATTTTATAAGGATCCTAACAACTCCCTGATTTCTGCAACTGCTGCTCATGGAAGATGTAAAGGCGCATTTTCTGCTCTTCAGAAATAAGGTGATGATTGTACCATTCAGGTTGTCAGGCCTGTAAAATGCAGCGAAAGAAAAAAAACCACAACTTTCCTTCTCTTTTTTCACCACCTACTTTCTGAATAGGAGGGGCTTCCCACCTTTTAACGTGACCCCGTTTGGTTTCACTTTGTCAGATTTTTCGGTAGAGGATGGAGAGAAGTCATTCAGAATTCCTCTGAACACCAATTTCTGTCGCCCCTTCTGACTAATCGGGGAGTTTTCAGGTTTGCTCATCATCTTCTCTTCGAGGCTGCCCCATTGATCTCGACCAAGTTTCCCCTGAAGGTGTACCCCTAATTCACCAGAACATCATCACCTTCTGCTTTTCACGCGCCATGCACACGGCGTAAAATGCTTTGCATGGAGTCTTCCTCCACAGAGGGAGGTGGAACACTGGGGGACCATCAGTGGCGTTGCCAGACCTCCAGATTAAAAGAGGTATTTGGCAGCAAAGCAGTCCCAAGTCAGAGCTTGCACCTTATATTAAAGACTGATTGACATTCTTACCTCTGAATGCCACGTGGGGTTGCTTGAGTGTGGGAGGAAGCTGACAGAAAAACTGGGTGTTCAGCCTGTCTTTGCTTCCACCTGTACTACCCCAGCAGCACCTACTCAAGCCACCTCAATTAATTCTGAGGTTATTGAGCCAGAATCTTCCTAAATACAAAGTGATGTCTCAAATTACGCCATCTAAAGCTTATTATACAACATGAGCGTGATTTACAACCCACTTTTTCTTTCCAGCTAACCAACCCTTAATTGCTGAGGTTAAACTTGACAAGTATGAAAAATCCACCAGCTGCTCTTCTCAGAAGGTGCTTAATATGCCTCCAAATCTGGTCATTTTGCTCTCTCCAAAATACTGTGCTTTGCTGTGTATTAGTTTCCTTACACAGCAAAGAATGTGATCTTTTTTTCCCCTTAATGTTGTTCTCATAGAAGGCAGAAATAATCATATATTCTGTTCACAAATATTACATATTACCTGCAAACCCTGTGATGTCTCCACGCGTGGTCTTAACCCTCCTCAAGTGACTTCAAAGAATTCAAGCCATATTTCCCTATAGACTACATTTATCAGAGATTTATTAACATGTTTTGGTTGTAGACCCCGTTTTTCTTACAAGAAGTGGTAATTGCACTGGATCACTGAGGGGCAACTTGCTCTGGCAAACAATATGGACATGGTGTTTCTTCCTATTTCAATCCACTCAAATATCTGTAATTTCACACTCAGAAAGCGTTTGATCATAAACACACCCCACCTCTTCAAAGCACAAAACCTGTTTGCAATCTCAAACAGTAATCACAATAAAAGCGGATTACAAGACAGACCATCTTCTCATTTAAATTAACATCACACCCACCAGCCCATTTTAAAAGTTGCTCTAAATAGGTGAAGAAACCTGTTCTTCAGGGCCACTGAGATGGTGAGGGGTTTGGAGCATCTGACATTCAAACAGAGCCTGAGAGAGCTGGGGTTGGTCAACCTGGAGAAGGGAAAGCCCAGGGGGATCTTATCCACATGCATAAATTCCTGGTGAAGGATGACTCCAAAGGATGGAATCCAACTCTTTACAGTGGTGCCCACTGAAAGGACAAGAGGCAATGGGCACAATCTGAAATAAAGGGAATTCAACTTAAACACAGCAAACCCTTTTTTACCACTGGGGTGAAAAAAACACTGGGAACAAGTTGCCCAGAGACATTGTGGACTCTCACTCCTTGGAGATGCTTAAAAACAACCTGGATCTGCTCTGGGTGACCCAGGAAATCCCCTTCCTTCAATAGATCCACTTAAGAGGGGAAGATCTTTTGGGATTTGACTCCTGTTTTCTTATCCTGTCCCTGGAAGAAGATTCCTGGCCCTGTCCTGGGACACACTTCATGGACTTTGGTCAGACATCAGGCAAATCCTCAGCAGCAAAACCTCCCCAGTCCTTACCTGTCACAGTGAACACACCTGCAGGAAACCATGGCTGACTGGGATCACCCCTCTCAGTGCACACACAGATTTAGGCTGGTTTCTAACTCTCTTTGTTTCACGTGATGCTTTAGATGCCCCAGTTCTAAAATCAGGGGTTTGGTGACCTTGCCTCCTCCCCTTCCTCCTGCAGTCTGGTCTCCAGCCACTCGAGATCCCAACCTTGCCTTGTGTTCTGGATGACAGGACATTTCTGTGTGCTTGGTATCCCTTGGTCCAGAATTTCCACTCTCAGAGCAGCTACATTAAGCAGTTCATTCCCTTTTCCTTATCACCTCCATCTATTAATAATCTCAGGCTCCAAGAATGGGAACATTCAGTATTTTCCCTAATGCAACACTCTCACTCAATCCAGATTAGATTCCAATTCCTCCAGTGTTTATTTTAAGGTGCAGTAGAGGGAAAAAAAAAAAAAAAGAAGTAGAAAATAAGAGACTCTTTGTTTAATCATGTGGCATATTTTGTGCAGAAATTTTAATTCATGCAGAAGAATTCTTAAAGACTTCTTTGTTATTAAGGTGGAGCCTGAACAGTCACCGTGTCCTCACCAGTCTTGTTCCCTGAGCTTGTCTCCTCTCCACGGCTACTGAGCATATAAGATCTTTTCACTCCAAAATCTAGAAATCTTGCTTCCCATCCCTCTTGCCAGTAGTTTGTCCACTTCACGGGGTCTTGCTTTTTTCATGCTACATTTTGACTTCAGTAAAATGCCTGCTCAAAATCTTTGGGGTCTCCAATCTGCCTTTAAACTTCTTTTTTCCTCTCTTTATTTACCTACTTTGGTGCTATATAAAAGGGACTGCCTGAATACATGAGGTTTTGCCTGATATTGCAAGCAGACTGAGAGCTATCTACAAGCTCCATTTCCAGCTCAGCTTCCACCCCAAAGCTCTTTAAGATCTTCACTCTCATGGTTATCAACCTCACTCCCTGTTTAAATACACTTGTGGCCAGTTTATGTTGATTTTCTCTTTTACCAAGCCCATCCTTTGCTTCAGGAGCTCAAATAGCTCCCTAATTTACACGTGGAAGGCACTTAGGCCTTTTCCCCCTTAGATGTAGCTTTGCTGGACTAAACAAACCAAACTCTTCAAGTTTCTTTGGGTGAAAAGACTCTTTTTTTTTTTTTTTTTTTTTTTTTTTTTTTTTTTTTTTTTTTTTTTTTTTTTTTTTTTTTTTTTTTTTTTTTTTTTTTTTTTTACCATCCTAGTGGTCATTCTCCACATCTGCTCTGGTTTGGATGTTGTTTTTATAGACGAAATATTGAGATCTTGACACAAATGTTAATACTTCAATCAGTGCTGGCAGGATTTTCTCTCTGAATTTGTCTGTTTCTAAGCTGCATCACAACACTGGGTTTTTTTAGGAACTTAATTTTCTTCCCCCTCATTTTCAGATTGGAGCTGCTCAACATGCATGCCAGTTTTGTGGATACTTCTTGGATATTTGAGAGGACTGGGAAAATGGGGGACTTCTGGTTTCCTGCACCGGGCTCTTTTTTTGGAGCCAAGCTGAGTTTGGAGAGACCCTTACATTTAGCATGAGAAGAGCCAAGTAGGATCAAGTTTGAAGCCAGCTTGTGAATCCTTTGCTCTTCATAATCCCCTGCAGACATGGATTCAGTTGGATATTTCAAAATATCTCAGCAATTATGGGCATATTTTTTACGAAGTATCTTAGCATTTAAACACACTCATTCAGTGACACAGCTCAGAGCTGTTATTTTAAGAGGCCTTTTACATATTCTTGACCACCTTATTTGTCATGACTGGTTTTGGAATGCTTATCCTTAACGGTCCAGAGTTTTGGCTTTTAACTTATGATTAAATAGTCACGGTTCTTCCCCCCAAAAAAGAGATCTGCTCTGATCTCAGCACAGCCCAAAAAGGTCCTGTTATTGCTGAAGGCTGACATAAGTCAGGTGGAGTGACACAGGGCTGGAGAGTGCAGGAACAAGAGAAAAGCTCACCTATCCCCACTGGAAACCGAGGAGAAAATTCATCAGAAAGAAACGTAAGCAAAATAAATCAGCTCCAGCACGAAAAATGTGCACAATAAAATGCTTAATCTCTTCATAAATGTGACAGAGGAGCACTTCAGACACAGAATCAGTGCTGATGTCCTGCTCGCAGCAGCCAGGGCTCGGTAAGTGATGGAGGAATAATCCGGTGGATAAGGGAATTCTCAGCGGCTTAATGGTGCAAGAGGCACTAAAGGGAAAAAAAATGAGCTGAAACAAGAAGCAGCACGAGATAGATGTCCAACCCTGGAAGGGCTGGAAGCCTCCTGCTGCTGCCAAGATTCCTGGCTGGCCCAGAGGAGATGTAAACGGGATGTCACCCGGCCCCACGAGTGACCGCGCGGTGACCGTGGGAGGCAGCGCATGGAGGGCAGGAGCTGCACCACGGCACAGCACAGTTTTCATGGGTTCCTCCTCAATCTGCTGGCTGTGTCCACTCTGCAGCAGCTCTGGAAGACTCGTTCAGGGACTCCCAAGGCGTGTAGAATGGCAGTTCTGGGAAGTGGGGCTGGGGGGAATGATGAGTTACACACTCAACACCACCATAACAAACCAGAAACAGGGCAGGAGTCCTTTCCATAGGGCACTGAGGGGGAAGAGGGACTTTCTGCCGTTTTACTCTTAAGTTTCATTCTCTCTCTGCCCTGGCAACTTGTGATCTGATACTTCTGCAGAAGAGGAACTGGAGATTTGCCCTCCTTGGTTCCTCCTGTGTGCTGGGCGTTTTCTGCAACAAAATACTCTCCCAGCAGCTGGTCTGGCCTGCAGGGCTGAGGATGTGGCTCTGAGGGCTATAACTGAAGAAAAATACTGATCTCTTCATGTTGTCTTTATGTTTTTATGTATGAGGTTGTTACAGGCTGAATTTCATTTTTATTTCACTATCTATCAAATCATTTTATGGGAACAGTCAGCAGTGGGATATTGCTTTGCCATTCAAAATTTAGGAATACAGTAAAGGCCCCATACAACTTCCCAGCAGAGTCATCAGCACCAGCTAGAGAAGATAATCCTGCATATGCTGTCTGTGTGGAATTTATTTTATTTGTAGACATTAAAACAGTTACTCACAGTTCAACCTCATGAATTTGAACACTGTAACTTAAAGAAATGAGAAAACATCCTCTCTTTATGCAAATCATGATAAGATTGTTTTTAATTGATTTTTTTTTTCCTAAAATATCACAGCAGTAGAATTTAAAATATGGAAAAGCCATTAAGAAATGAAAAGAATATTTGCTGGTTTTGACAGGCACATTCCACCTGAGGAGCTGTCAATCTGATCTGTGTGTTCTGCATATAAAGAAACTGAAGGACAGAGGGGTAAATGATGCTCAGAAACTTCACAGTATCTTTGTAGAAGGTGTTAATTGATCAGTTAGTTAAAAAAAAATTAAATCAGCAAGCAAAAAACTAAAAAGAATAAGGAGGGAAAATACTTAATGTCGTGCAATACTTTTCTGCGAAGGAGAAATATAAAAGAAGTGATAATCATAGAATGGTTTGGAGTGGAAGGGACCTTGAAGATCATCTCATTCCACCCCCTGCCACGGGTAGGGACACTTTCCACTCTCCCAGGTTGCTTCAAGCAACATGGTTTTGGACACTTCCAGGGATGGGGCAGCCACAGCTTCTCTGGGAAAATTTCACAACTTTAAAATATTACACAATTTCAAAATATTACACAATTTCATAAATGAGTGTCTCTGGTCTATCTCACATTTTGTGAACATGCACAATCTGCATGACCAGTGTCCAAGTAAGCCAAAGGATGTGGATGTGTCTGAGTGGGACAAGGTGGAGGTTTCTGCAGTTTCTCACCGTCCTCAACCTCATAAACATCTCTGATGCAAATGGACTCAGTTTGGTCAAGACATGACCTGGAAACTTCTCCCAGCACCCTGTTGCATTCCATGTATTGTCACTGTGGCTGAATAGCAGAGTTGTCTCTTAGATATTAGCAGATATTCTGGTGTTTGGTACATGAGGAGGGAAAGTGTCACACCAATAACTTAGCAAAGCTCCTGGAGTTGTGCTAAAGCTGAACCTGGCCCTTTACTAGTCAGGGAGCTAAAAACCAGCATGAATTCTTCAAGGAATTACAACTTTTAAAGGCTGACTTCCACTTAGTTTGCCTTTAAAACATCTGCTCCAGCTCTTGCAGACGTGCAGGAAGGATCTTTCCAATCCAACAACGTTATCCTGTTAAAAAAACCAACCAACAAAACACAACTAGCTTTACTGTGGATGACTTGCCATTCTGTTCTGTAAGACTCTCACTCAGCAAAGGCCTATGGTACTTGCTTAAATCCATCCCTGTTGAATTCCAGCACATGTTTTAGGACTGGGAAAAGTATCTGGGTTATTGGTGTGGCCACGAGACCCAGGATGGGAAAAGCATTTGAGTTATTTGTGTGTCCATGAGATTCAGAATGGGAAAAGTAATCTGAGTTACTGGCGTGGCCACAAGACCCAGGATTTCAGGATGGGAAACATGTCTGAATTATTGGTGTGGCCATGAAATCCAGGATGGGAAACATGTCTGAGTTATTGGTGTGGCCACGAGATCCAGGATGGGAAAAATATTTATTTGAGTGTCCACGAGATCCAAGATGGGAAAAGTATCTGACTTATTAGTGTGGCCATGAGAACCAGAATGGGAAAAGTATCTGAATCACTGGCGTGTCCATGAAATCCAGGATGGAAAAAGTATCTGAGTTATTGGTGCAGCCACAAGATGCAGGATGGGAGAACGGGAAAAGCCTCTGAGTTATCCGTGTGGTCACAAGATCCAGGACGGGAGACGTCACGTTGCCGATCTGTGTGACTTGGCAGCCCCCTGCTCGACAGGAGCTCTGGGGCCTGCTGGGGTTTTCCACCACCCTTCAGATCCTTGGCTGTCACATTAATCCCCCTTTAAGCCCAGTCTCCCTTCTGCAGTGACTGACTCCTATATCACTTTTTTTTCCCCTCTCTCGGAGCAGCCAAGCAGCATCCTGAGCAGCTGAAAGCTATTCAGCTCCAGGACCAGGCACAGAGTGTGAGGGAAGCTCGTGGCCTTTCTCGGTGGTGATGGCCAAAAAATGTGTGTAATGTGCTTAGTCTTCACCAGCCCACACAGAGAGAGACCCTGCTCCTCTCCTGAACTTGGGTGTAACACGTTCCCTCCGCCATCGGGCAGGCCAAGCTCTAGACTAATATTTTCTGTGCAGTTAATTATGACAGGACAAGTGCTGTACCCCCGTGGAAATTTGCCCACTTGAAAAATTGCCTAAAAATATATCCTACAGTAAATGTTTCTCTGGGTGATTAAGTGTGCATGTGGACTTGTGCTGCAGAGAGGGTTTCCCAAAAGCAAATGTCTCGCCTAAGTCTCTTGGCAAGGCCTCTTTGTTTTTTTAACAGTTTATCAGCTTGTGTGCTGTTTACTAATGGCAGGGATTGCTCTGTCATTCCTTTTTAAACTAAGAGCCTGTAAAGATGAGGGGCCATGAAGGTAAAAAAGAGGAGGGATGAGGTGAGGCAAAGAGTTTCGTTCTCGAGAACAAAAATGCCCCAGGGGTTAAGGTGGACTCTTTGTACTTTGAAAATTGGAGTCAACTCCTTCTCTTGCCTCAGCCTTCCTGCACTCTGTAGGAAGCTCATTATTGGGCTGTGGTCACCTCTGTGCCAGGGGACCTGATGCACAGATCACAGGCAATGAGTGAATTTTGGAGCAAAGGCAATGTGAGATCATCCCAGGCTGTCACCACCAAGAGGAAGGTCAAACTACTGCACATGTGCTGCCATGAATCATAGAATGGCCTGTGTTGGAAATGACCTTAAATATCATCCAGTTCCAATTCCCTGCCATGGGCAGGGACACCTTCCACCAGCCCAGGTTGCTCCAAGCCCCGTCCAACCTGGCCTTGGACACTTCCAGGGATCCAGGGGCAGCCACAGCTTCTCTGGGCAACCTGTGCCAGGATCTGACCAACCCTCACAGGGAAGAATTTCTTCCTAATATCCAATCCAACCCTACTCTCTGTCAGTTTGAAGACATTCCCCCTTGTCCTGTCCCTCGAGGCCCTTGGAAACAGTCTCTCTCCATATTTTCTTTAGGCTCCCTTCAGGTCCTGGAAGGCCACAATTAGATCACCCCAAAGCTTCTCTTCCCCAGCCTGGACAATCTTTCCCAGCCTTTCCTCCCATCAGAGCTCTCTTTCTGATCTCTCTGATCCTCTTGGTGCCTCCTCTGGACTCTCTCCAGCAACTCCACGTCCTTCCTGTGCTGTTCCAGAGGGCTTGAGACAGCTCTGCAGGTGGGGTCCCATCAGAGTAGGGTGGAAGAACCCTCTCCTCATGTCTGCCCACACCACCTTTGGTGCAGGTGGTTTCCAGGTGGCAGTGCACATGGACAGCTGTCCTGCTTCAAAGGCAAGAAGGATCTTGCTCCCCAAATCCATGCTGAGACCCCACTCCAGAGCAGGTCTGGGAAGAGGATCTGTCCTTCTGACAACCTCGAGCTGTTGTGTTAGTCCAGCTGTTATGCTAACCTGCCCCTGCAGATATGGAAGGGGTCACACTCCCAGCTGGGGACTGAGTGGGATTCCGCATTTTCAGCTTCTAGAAAATGCTGCCTTGGGCTCTGGCTTGATGTCTTGCAGATTTCTCTGAGAGAATATTGTGTAGCTGGCAGAAGAAAACACAAGGAAGGAAGAAAGAAGCATTGGTTGTTCTTCAGCCCTTTACTGTTTGCCTCTTCTCTTCCCAAACAGGCAGAGCCTCCTCGCCACGGCAAAGATGTGGCACAAGGACAGAACACCTCTTGGATCCACAGAGCCAATCTCAGCCTAGGCCTTTGCTTTTCCTCCCCAGGCAGACTGGTGCAGTTTGAAGGGAACAAGACAAGCTGTGTGAACCCAGAGCACTCCCCCCTGCCAAAGCAGGTGCCCCTAAAAACCCTCTCGGTGTGCGCCGTCCCGGCGCTCCGAGCCAGCTTCCTCTGAAGACCAGAAGGGACTGTTGCACTTGCATCCTCTGAGGCAAATTAACACAATTCCCCCCTGTGCTCCCACAGCCACAGTTCTGTGATCTGCCAGGGTTGCAGTGCAGTTAATCTCGGGAGCAGAGCTTTGGGAAGGTGCTAACTGGGGTTTCGCGGCAGTGTTTCGCTTTCGTACGGGGCCTTTTTTGGAGAATTGCTGTGTGAGCACTTGCAGCAGCTACAAGGGCCGTTTGATCGGCCAGAATGGCTCCTCTGGGCAGTATTTTGGAAAAATAATATTTAAAAATTGCACTTTATAAAAATTCCGAGGACGTGTGCCCTGAATTGTTGAGTGTCAGCATAATGCCTGTTTGAGAAACGCTCCTCTCCTTGCTTTAAGTTGTGACAAAAGAACACAGAAATCAGAAGGAAACCAAAACTTGCAAAACTTGATACAGTGACACTTTTTAACAGGGTTTCCACAGTTTTCTCTGTGTCACAGAACCAAAACTTGGAGGTGAGGTGTTTTTATTTTATTTTATTGAACCCAGGAACGCCTCTTACCCAGAATTAAATGTGTTTGGCTTTCATAAGTAGCTGCTGCCAGGGGGAAATTGTGTGTCCCTTCAGGGTGTATCCATTTGCAGCTCTTGGAGGGGTTTCATGAGAAAGACCCTGTTTGTGTTCAACCCCCAAGCCTGCCTCACACCTCAGGGCTGTCCCCTCTCCCAGTGGATGCACAAATGGAATCCTGCAGGAGTCTATGTAGTTTAGATCACGTTTCCATGGAGGCTCAGAGGTCCACAGGAGAGGGAGAAAAGAGAAGGAGAACAGGACACTGTGTTGATGGCTCCTGACTGTATCCACCGAGGCTCCTATAGATTTGGGGTTCTTTTCTCAAGTTTTAAAGGTCTACCTTTGGTGTCCTCCAATATCCCAAATGGAAAAAGGTAGCAAAAACCTTTCCGTTCCATCCAATGTTATCAAAAATTTTTCCTCATTCTGGAGCTGGAAGAATAGTGGGACAAGGATTTGAGCAACCAGACCCTGCAAGCAGTGCTCTGCTGGGTTGATGGGAAATTTCGTCCCCAGTTGCAGAGCGCTTGCTGAGGTGGCATTGGGGAAAAGAGGATTTTCCTATGAGAAATGATGAGAAATTTCTGTCATCCTAAATTGACAGCCACTTCAAGCACTGAGCTTCCTTTTGACTTTGCTGGTAGCAGGAAGATTTCCCAGCCAAAGGGATTTAGGTTCTTTAAAACTGCTGCTGCTCTTCCTTTGATGATCTGCTCCCTCACTTCAGTGGGCTCAGTGCCACTTGCAGCGCAGTTCCGTCTGGGCTGTCCCTCTTTGGGGATCTGCAAAGGGCAGGGTTCCTTCTTAACCCCAAGGTCTCCTTAACTGAGCCTTATTTGGAGATTAAATCAGTTTTCCCGTTGAAAGGCTCACCACTTTTCCCTTTTGCTTCATACTTGAAGCTCTATGGTGTTATTTCTTCTGTGGTTTTTTTTTTTCCTTTTTTTTTTTTCCTGCTGCTTTATTGCTGTTATGAAGCTGGATAGACAAAACTGGAACAGAACTCTGAACCAAATATGACCTTGGGATCATCTGCATTCCCGAATTCCCTTATTATTTCCATGGGTCTCTCCCAACAAATGTCAGGTCTTTTACGATGAGTTCCTGAAAGCATCTCAGGTTTTGGGTAAGTCTTCATACAGGAGCTTCCATCAGGATTAATTCATGGTGATTACCTCAGATCCAGGATCTTACAGTGTGTGGGCACAATTCCAGGGAATCCCTGATCACCAGTAGAGGACAGCCATCTGTTCAGCTACTGTCATAAGTGCTGGACCAACCACAGGTTGGTTCCTGGCAGAGGTGACCCTCTGAGAGCGTGACCTGAAAGCAACAGGGATGATAATTAAGCTTAATATCCTAATAAATGAAATCTTGCCGTGTCTTGGAGTCACTGTAAATTACAAACATCTCTGAAGGAGGAATAACCTGTTTCCCATTCAGATGCAGATCTCCTGGACTGATCTCTAGGGAAGAGAAACTACAAAAAACCATTCTGGATAAAATATACCCTTGAATATCTGAGGTGTCTCCATCCTCTGACCCATAATAAAAGAAGAAATAAGCCCTAACTAGTAAAAGCCACAAGATTCTCCTGGAAAGAGAAATATGGGACCACTTCTACCTGAAATTTGTTACTCAGGGCTGAAAGATGTTCAGGTGTCACAGTGAGATTTCTGAGGTATCTCTTCAGACACACCTGACTGCAAGTTGTTCTAAATGTTTTCATTATCAGGAGATACATATATCTCTGAAGTGATTCTATTATCTAACAGAATCATATAAATATATTTATTTATTGTTACAGTGATATTTGTCTAAAATCTGACAAGATCTTTTAAAATATCTGGTTTTAGACATTCGTTGTAGGGTTAACAGGAGGAACGCTGTGGTACATCAAGATCTGTGCTGGTGGATCTCAAAGAATATAGAACCTTTTGTTTCTAAATTATATCTGATCCAACCCAACAACAAATTCACTTGTTAACAATTCTTTTTGAAGCCTAAACAAGACGAGTAGGGTAAGTATTTCAGCCACCATCAAAATGAGCCTTTATTGGTGGTGATAACACACAAGACATGACATTTATAAAATTTCCTGCCCTTTTGCCCCAAACCTGTGAAAATGAAATTCCTCCAAGCCAAACTCATGTACTGAAACTCCTCATGCTCCCTCGGTGCAGTCCATAAGTTCATCCTCCAGAGATGTTTGCCTTGCACATCTTAGGAGAAGCAGATTCACTTGAACAAACAGACACTAAAAATTTTGTGGGTGGGGAAAGCAGCAGTCCAAAGGACATCCCATTTTTCTGTGGCAAGGATATCTGTCCGTGGTAAATAGATGGATGCAGAAAAGCTCCAACGAGGCCTTTTGGCACCTAATCCCCGCTGAAATAGTTTTGAGTCAGGCATGTAAATATTTTGAACGTTGAGGGCCCAAATTTATGTTTGTTTGCAACTCTGATGTCTTCTCCATTTATACAAAACCTCTCAGCGTGAAAATTCAGTGTTTGCCAGTCAGTAGTGGCTGATAATGCCAGTCAGTAGTGCTGATAATGAATGGAACTAACGTGGTGAGGGTAAGAGGCACCTGAGTGAACAGAACACAGCCACATTAAACCCACCTCACCTCCTGTCACCACACAGAAACAGCTGCAAGCAAAGAGATTTTTCATGTTTGCCCCGTAAGATTGCCAAAGGAATTAACAATTTCTAGATGGTAAGAAAGGCCAGCAAAGCAAACAATGGAATCTGGAAAAATATTTGTGCGTAGGATTTCCCTCTCTCAAGTTCTTGTCCCAGCTGACTCTGCCAGGAAGGGACCTTAAAACGCCCAGATTTGGAGGGTCAGTTTTAGCCCCTTCTGCCAACTACATGCCCGTGGGTTTGACAACACTTGGAAAAGGCGCTGTCTGCAGCAAGAAATCAAACAAATAGCTCTGATAATGGGAACAACCTCCAAGACAGTGTATTTTTTGGTGACCAGAACACTTGGAATAATTTACTATTGCATGAAGTGATGCAGCTGGTAAAATATTCCCCTCTTCCACATGGAGAGGGGGAGAGAGAGAGAGAGAGAGATGGCTGCAGGAAGCAGTTCTGGAGAGCCATTTGCATTCCCCCGTGGCTTGTTTTGCTAAATCAGTTGCAGCGAGAAAGGAGCTGCTCCAAACGGTGCATTTTTCCTGCCCCCGTTTATTTTCTACTTGTCCAACAACGGAGATTCCAGAAGACGCAGGGTTGTATAATTTTTAATAAGATCCCTTAAAAATAGCGTGGCTGTGGCGAGAGGGCTGACCAAAGGAAGTGATTTGTTTCCTGTGATCGTTCCCCCCCCCCCCCCGCCTTTACCAGGGGACTTCACCAGAAAACATTTCGCCTGATTTAAAATTCAGCGAGAGGGTAGCAGGGCTACCACAGCCCTCATAAATCACACCCAAGGCTGAGCCTTCTGGAAGAGGAGACTGAAGGACTTTCAGAGTTTGGTGCTGCTGCCTCTGACCACAGCGGGACACAAAATACACAGCGGGGACGAGGCCGGAGGAGGCCGAGGCTGAGCCAGGCCTATCTCCAAACCTCTGCAGAGGCTTAACCTGGGAAGGAAGCCCTTGCCCACAATGGTTCCTGCCTGTTCTAAAGGGGAACAGCATGTGCCTTAATGTGGTGATGGCTCCAGCTTCCACCAGCATCCCTTTCCTACATGGAAAACCAGGAGGGTCTCCTGCCCTGCCTTCCCCAGGTGGGTGCTGGCAGAGCCCCCATCCTTCCCTGAGACCAGGGAAAGCAGGAGAGCTGCCCCTGGCAAGAGTAGAGAAGCATCAAACCCGTATCCTGACCCTTTTTAATTCCTGTGTGACTGATATTTTTCATGCAGGACTCCAACAAACAGCAAAGCACCTTCTTTTTTGTAGTCGTGCAGTAAAAGGGAAAAGCTTAGGAAGGTCCTGTGGAGCACAGTGAAAAAATAATCAGCACAACAACCCATATTCCAACTGGAAGTAGTCAGTTTGCTGCAGTTCCTCCCCCTAAACTGGGAAAGCTTACTCCCATATCCAGAAATGATCATTTTTTTGCTCTAAAAAGACTTTTCAGCGGGCCATTTTTGCCAGAGAGCTTGGCCGGTTCCTCCGCGCTCGGTCCGTGTTAACAATAACAACAGCAACAAAACTTTACAAGATGTTCTTTCCTCTTTGTCTGGAAGGATTAACAGTTCAGCCAAGGTCTGACCGGCCCCTGGCTCCAGAGGAGAAGGACTCCGAGGCACTCAGAGGGAATAGTCACAGGGAGAGCTTTGCAACCAGAGGGGGCTTTGGGGGTGGCTTTTTCCTCTGTGCTCATTCTGAGTGATGCTGATCACTACCCAGAGCCCAGGATTGGGCTCTTGTGCTGTTGGAAGGGACTTGCTCTGAGGAGTCTTCTAGGAAAAGCAAAGTCTGGGAGTCAGATGGACATGCCAACGCTTTCCCCTGAAAATCCACTTCTGCGCGTCTGGTCAGCGCCGAAGGATTGAAATAGCAAATCTTTGGAAAGCTGTTTTCTCCCTTGCAACAGTCACAGAATCACAGGACCACAGAATCACAGAATCATGGAGTAGTTAGGGTTGGAAGGGACCTCTGGAGATCATCCAGTCCAACCCTTCTCTGTGTCCCCTCTCCGAGCATTTGTGTTTAAGCTAAAAAGGAGAGCAGATGTCACTCCAACAGATTGAAACAAATGCATAACCCCATCAAACTTCTCTCTGGACTGTTCCAGCCCATCACTGGCAGGCACATCCCAAGAGTGGGGCACAAAAACACCCGTTAGCCTGGAGCCACGAGGTCAGGAGGAGGCGATGCCGATGACAGGAGAGCTTCTTGCTCAAACAGGGCAGTAAATGAGATTATTTCCCCCCCCCCCCCCTCCTTGTCCATGAGAAGGGAGAAACTCCTCTTTTAAACATTTCATAGGCAGAATATAAACACACAACCTCAGGGCCATAGGTGCTGCAAACACTGTGTCTCTGCTAGCCTTTGCTCCCACGGGATGTTCCCATCAAAGATCCGACCCACGCGCAGCGAAACAGGTAAGTGGGGTCAAGCAGGTGAGCCCGTGGATCCAACTGCCCTTCCAAGGGATCCTGACTGAGCTGGCTCACCGGGAGTCGGGATCAGGCCCTCGTTCTTCCTGCTTACACGCTGGATTTTCACCTTCCCCGCTCCTCCTGCAGCACAGCCGCCCGCTAAATTTAGAAAGCCCTTTTTAGCAGTTGCTTTATGAACACGCACACATACACAAGCACAATAATTACATTGTAAAAAATAAAAAAAAAAAAAATTAAATAAAAAAGCAGGCTTTAGAAATGCCATTTGTGGGGCTTTCCAACTATGTACGACTGGCTCGGTTGCTGGCTCGCAGTTGCCATCTGAACATCTATTTTTCCAAGCATTTAAGAAAAGTGATGTGTACATTTTTCATGTGTAATTAGGCAGCGTAATGTGATCTCTTTCTGCAGTCAAGCTGCCATGTGCCGTAGCCTCACTGAATAGCTTCCAGATTTCAACCCAATCTCTTCTGTCTAGACTCTACGTTGCTATTTTTTTTTTTTTACTTTTTTTTTTTTTCTCTTTCCCTTGCCTAGCTTAAAGCAGACTCCAATATAAAATGCCAAAACCAGAAGCTTTTGTCCCTCTCTCTCATAAAGACGTGGGACAGATCTGGGAGGCCCCGCCGAGAGCCGAGTCCCAGACTTTTCATAAGACATGTGTCGTCTGAATCTGACATTAAAGATTGTGCAGGCATTTCAACAGGTCATGCACACACAGGGGGGAAAAAAAAAAAAAAAAAGCTCAAAAAATATGGTTTTCATTAAGAAAGTGAGTATTTTTAGAGAGGTGTGGTTCAGTTCAGATGAAAAGGGAAGAAAGAAAAATGAAAGCGGCGCAAGAGATCCCCAACTGCAACATTATTTATATTGCTGTTGAAATGCAGTGTGTTCTCTTCATAAAGCTGCTTTTGGGAGAGAAATAGTAGAGACCCTGCCAGAACCAGGTGCATATCATGTAGATTGTTTATAATCCAAGTTACAGGAGAGCAGATTTATACCAGAGAGAACTCTCCGAGGGGACTTTGGAGTTTAAGTGTACTGTCTTAATCTATACATTACTTCCTCAACAAAGCAGTTGTCTTGAACCAAAACATATAATGCTCTTCCAATGAATTCACAGATAATTCTGGGGAATTTTATCTAGCATGATACAGTTTTAGACCGCTTATTCTGTTCCTGGCTTTTTATTTGACTCTAAAGTTGTTTTATTTCTGTGTCAAGAAAATAAAAAAAGATCAGAGGGGGCTTGTTTCCACAGAAAGATGCCTTTGTGCAATACAAGCAGGAAAAAAAAAAAAAGAAAAAAAAAAAAAAAAAAGCGCAAGGTTTCCCCTGGCTTGCATTTCCACCACCTTGTCCTGGGATTTGCTGCAGTTTGCACACTCTGCAATGGCTATTTCTACCCAAAGCAGAAAAGGCTCTTGTTTTAGTCCAGAAACAGAGTTGTGCAAACATTCCCTGCCTATTTCCGCCCCCCCCATTCCTTTATTTTTTAAAATTTTATCTTTTCATCTCTGCTGCAATGACCCCCACACTTTGGGTTTTCCTTTTGAAAAATGAAAAATGGCTATCGTCCCATTGAGAACAAGCCCTTCTGCCTGCTCTTTGTGTAAATGGCAGATTGCTTGGAAAAACAGGAACACTTTCGCTCCCTTTCTGAAGGGAAGCATGCAGTTCTTGCTAAAAATTCCCATGCTTCTGCAGAACCAACTGTTCTTTGCATTAAAGAAAACAACATCCACCTACTTGAGCAAACTTTTCAATACGTTGGCCCAATTTATCATCAGGGTTGAAAAAAAAACTGCGCAAAGACTTTCTCACGCACGTGAAAGGGAAATTAAACCAAAAAGATACCTGTCCAAAATGTAGCTCTCCGTGAAATTCTAAATGATGACAGCAGGCAGCGCAGCAGTTTGATCACAAAATCGTGGAATGGTTTGGGTTGGAAGGGAACTTGGAGATTATCTTGTTCCAACTCCCCTGCCATGGGCAGGGACACCTTCCACTAGCCCAGGTTGCTCCAAGCCCCGTCCAACCTGGCCTTGATGACCGTGGAACTTTTAAAATTACATTTTAAGTAAAATTAAATTTTTTTTTCCCTCCTCTGTCTGGTATCTAAAATGATCACAGGAAGTGGTTCTCACCCTTCTGTTTCACAGAATCTCAGAATCAATTAGGTTGGATGAACCCTCTGAGATCATCGATTCCAACCTAATGGTAAGGAATCACTTCACTAAAACAGGGATTTGCTGAGTTCTAAATCATGTCAGAATTGTGACACAGGGGCTAAGGTGAGTGTTTGCAAGCTTCACATCATCCATAACAGCTTTTTTACAGAGTGTCTATCCTAGACTGCATTGATTTCCTGAATCTTTAAGCCAGATGGGACCAATTACGATAATTTGTTCTGTTGAATGGTAGCAGAGACTGTAGGATTTCTTACAGTTGTTTTGTGTCTCTTTATCACCTTTCCTAGGTATTCCTCTTAGTATTTTCAAGAATGTGGAGGGCTTTGCCCAAATCTTCATTCTGCTCATGAGCATCACCAATCATATTTGAGTCACATTTTGAAGGACATGGAAGTGTTGGAGCAAGTCCAGAGGAGGCCACACTTGATAAGGAGAGTAGAGAACTTTCCCTATGAAGACAGGCTGAGAGAACTGGGATTGTTCACCCTGGAGAAGAGAAGGTTGTGTAGAGACCTCACAGCACCTTCCAGTGTCTGAAGGGGCTACAAGGGAGCTGGAGAGGGACTGTTCATCAGGAACTGGAGTGACAGGGTGAGGGGAAATGGGTTCAGACCTAAAGAGGGGAAATTTGGTTTAGATAGAAGAAATTCTTCCCTGTGAGGGTAGGGAGACCCTGGCACAGGTTGCCCAGAGAAGCTGTGGCTGCCCCTGGATCCCTGGAAGTGTCCAAGGCCAGGCTGGATGGGGCTTGGAGCAACCTGGGCTGGTGGAATGTGTCCCTGCCCATGGCAGGGGGTGGAACTGGATGATCCTTGAGGTTCCTTCCAGCCCAAGCCATTCCATGGTTCTGTGGTTCTGTTTTGCTCTAAACCCCCAGTGTCAGAAGCAGATTTCAGGATTGAGAAGTGCTCTTGAATACTTTGCCTTTTCCAACGAACAGTGCAGGTGAGCCTGGTCCCCTCTTGACCTACATGCATCTTTCCAGTTAGTTCGAGGGCTCAGATACAAAATCAAGGACGTCCCTTTGCGGGATAATCCAAAGTTTTCTGATGCTCCAGGTGAAAAACCAACGGGGCTCCATCACATCATTTTTTTTCATGTGACAGAACAAATAGACTTCACTTAATCCAGTCCAAATGGCTGCTGTGAATGAAACATCCTTCATTTCCATTATCTCTGAATATCACTGAAAGAAATGTGTGACATGGGAATCATGGAACCATTAAGGCTGGAAAAGGCCTCCAAGATCATGGAGTCCAACCTGTGACCGGTCGCCACCCTGCCAACTAAACCCCAACATTCCCAAATGCTGCCACCACATCTGCCAACATCTATCTGCTCTAGATGTGTTGCCTCAGCAGCTGAAAGCAGGGGGTGGGTCTCTCCCTCGGCCGTGGCTCATCCAGAGGGTGATTCAGTGTCACATCCAGAGCTGAGTCACCTTCTGCAGGGGCCTCTCCCTTCCTCTCCAGACAGCAGAGAGGAGCGTGTGCTGAGGCACCTGTAGCAGAGTGAGCTCTGATCGGCCTGCAGACTACAGGGATGGCATTTTTAGGGTGTCTATGTGACTTATTTGCACTTCTGCCACGAGGTAGGTGTGAAAACCGATGTGTGTTTGTGTGTCTGCGTGTGCATTTGTGGGCGTAGAACTGCAGCTGTGAGGAATCAGATTTATCCTGGTGGTTTATCCCTAAGTTTTTGTAGCTTCAGGTTCTGTTTTTCTGCCTTTGACTATAATTTCAGGTGTTCCTCTGCTGTGTGACACAGCCAAGGAAGAAATGCTGTGGCAAACTTGTGCTGAACTGGCCAAACAACAGAGGGAAGTGGTAAAATGAGGTGATTAAACACGGGGAGAGCTGCAAGGACATAAATATAGAGAAATATCACCGTTCTTAGAGCCATGTGTGTATGGAGCTCTGCTAACAAAGCTGTCTGTACAGCAGAGTAGACACTTGTGTGTGAACACGGGAACAATTCCATAGACCTGAAGGCAATATTTTTTTTCCATGGTACATGACAAAGTAAAGAACAAAGAGATTATAGGTCACAAATCTAAATCCTACAAAAAAATTTGTTTATCTGGTCATTGATTCTCTGTTGGGTTACATTTGTATTAAGCTGTGGCCTCCTCAGAGATCATCATACACCAAGTAATCCGAGGGAATGCTGAAATGGAAGGACATGAGTAAATAATAAACAAGTAACTTCATGTATTTAATTACTAATTGCTTTCTGTTGAAGTGCATAGCCTTTATTTTTGGTCAGGCTTGTAGTCATCCCCTATTAACACCAGTTTTTTATATTTAAACACCCATTCTGACCCAAAGCATTTCTGTATCATAGAATCACAGAATCATGGAATGGTTTGGGTTGGAAGGGGACCCTAAAGATGATCCAGTTCCAATCCCCTGCCATGGGCAGGGACACCTTCCACTAGACCAGGCTGCTCCAATCCCCGTCCAACGTGGCCTTGGACACTTCCAGGGATCCAGGGGCAGCCACAGTTTCTTTGGGCAACCTGTGCCAGGGCCTGCCCATCTTCCCAGGGAAGAATTTCTTCCTAATATCCAATCCAACCCTGCTCTCTGTCAGTTTGAAGCCATTCCCCTTTTCCTGTCACTTCAGGCCCTTGGAAATAGTCTCTCTCCATATTTTCTTTAGGCTCCCTTCAGGTCCTGCAAGGCCACAATCAGGTCCCCCCAAAGCTTCTCTTGTCCAGCTGAACAATCCCAGCTGTGCCAGCCTTTCCTCCCAGCAGAGCTGCTCCAGCCCTGGGATCCTCTTGGTGCCTCCTCTGGCCTCTCTCCAGCAGCTCCATGTGCTCCCTGTGCTGATTCTCTCATAGGAGGGACTTCAGAGTCTTCTCAGAGAACGCCAAAATAATATTGGTGTCCAGTTTGTGACTAAAAGAAACCCATAAATGCTGTAAAAAACCTCCCTTTCTGGTCCTTGAAAAACAGTTGCCCGTTCATATCTAGGCAACAGGATGTGTCTAAATAACTGCCAATCTCTCCTGGTTTAAATGTCATTTTTACATAAGAGAACCTATCTTAGTGAATGTCATCCACACCTGGGAGAGGTAATATTTACAATGATGTCCTCATTTTGTTGCCTGACTAGTCCACCCTAAATGGTATTTTCATGGGTACAGTGTTAATCCTTTCTGATTTTACCGAGGAAATCAGGAGCTGGAATTGCGTTTTGCTCCATCTTGTATCAAATCAAAAGAAATAAATATCATTCCTATATCCACTGAATTGATAATAACTATGATGTTTAATGCTATGAGTTTTTCACTATTACCCTTCTTTCTTCAGTTCTGCTGAATGAATGGGTTGTTTAATTTTAAGGAAAGGAGGCTCTTGGTCTCTACAACTCCCTGAAAGAAGGTTGTAGCCAGGTGGGAATTGATCTTTTGTCCCAGGGAACAAAGGACAGGACAAAAGGAAACAGCCTCAAGTCACATCTGGGGAGGTTTAGGCTGGATATTAGGAAAAATTTCCTTCACTGAAAGGGTGGTCAGGCATTGGAACAGGCTGCCCAGGGACGTGGTGGAGTCACCACCCCTGGAAGTCTTCCAAAAATGTGTGGAGGTGGCACTTGGGGACGTGGTTCAGTCCCCGGTTCTCCCCTTAAGAGGTTGGAAGTTATCTGAGGCTGTGCTGCATGTTACAGGATAAATGGATTTTCACAGGACCACTGCTCTGAAAGAAAAACATGGTTAGAGCAGGGTTTTTTAAAATGCAGATGTGAAAATTTGGGGTTTTTTTTAATCCTTTATTTGAAACTTGCATTTTGAAAACTGCGTTTAACGAGACGGAAAACGACGTGAACGTTTTTGTCTTTCCACGTGACGCTCCCGAGCAAGAGGCAGCGCTCGAAGACCCACTCTCCATCTGCTCCCACGTGAAAATTCCCTCTTTCCTGCTGAGACAAAGCTCCAGGAACAAGTCTTTTGGGCACAATTGCTGTGACAGAGCAAGTGGCTGTGAGCACAGAGCTGCAGGGCCCCAGGAGCTGGGGCTGGACATGGAAGGGGTTCCTCGATGCCAGGCGGTGGCACAGCAAGGATGCTCCAGCCTCCCACCTGGCTCTCCCTCCATCCATTTCCTACCTGCAGAAGAAACAACTTACTTTCTGCAGAAATGTGAATATTTGAGGTCACACGTGTAGGGCTCCAAGGATCAGCAGAAGATGTTTTTTTTGGGGTTTTTTGGGGAAATGACAACACAGGGCAGCTTTCGTGGTGGAATCCCACCAGCTCTCCTCCTGGCCTCTGTGGTGGTGGCTGGTTTGCTGTGGGGCTGCCAAATTGTGTCCCCCACTTCCACCTGAGAGAGACTGCACAGGACTTTATGTTTGAAGGTGATGCAGGAGACACAACCATGTGGGCACGGCAACAGCTGGACACAATCCCCTGCTGGCTTTGCTGCAGCTCCCCAAGGGAAACACAGGATTTTGGGGACCCTGCCGTGGTCCTGCATCCACATCTGGGTGTAGCAAGAAGCTGCCATCGTGCTCAGTGTCCCCGTTTCTGCTCTGTTGTTTAATGCATCACACATTTCATGGAGCAGTTTGTTGCCATTGTGTTGCTGAGAGTTGCTGTGTGTAGTTGTCCAAAGTGCATGACAGGGGTTGCAGGACCCCCCCACCCCACCTGCCCACCTGCCCTCCTGGCTCCCACCCTGCCAGGCATTTTCAGGCCCCAGGAATACCCTTATTGGAGTATCTAACTATCACGCTCCTCCTGACCAGAGGTATCCAACCAAAAACTCCACCAGGTGCCACCAGCACATCCTAAGGATGAAAGTCCTGCTGGTTGTAGTTTGTTTCGGGGATCAGTTGGTTTTGGGGCTGTCTCCTGCTAGATTTATGTTCTCTGAAGAGTTAAGTACATTAGAGTGGGTAATCTCACTCCATTACCTTCTATAAAACTGAATCTGTGATTTCCTCCCTGGTGAGCATTTACCATAGCGAAATAGGCTACTATTTTCATATTTAACTCATTGGTAACTCATAAAACCAGCTCAAATTGTCTGCCCCAAAGAGCAGAAGCTGTGGGACAGGATGGAGGGTCATAGCTTTTACAAGACCCGGCAGTGTTGGTGCAGTGCTCTCAGCATCTCCTCTCCCTTGCCCTTGCATCCCTATCACATCCCTCCCCCTGCTCCTTCGAGATCCACAAAATTCAGAAATTTACAGGCTTCTTAAAAATCTGAGATGAAGCAATTAAATCTCCAGACTGGAGGATGTGAACCTTTAAAGGCCCTTTGCAGAATATCAAAAGAAAGAGAGGATTATATTTAGCAGGTGTGACAGCCCACGCAGGACATTTCATTGCGAAAGGGGCTGACATGAACCAGGACCCAATACTTAAATTAATATGAAACATCTTGGGGGAAAGGTGTTTTCTTTTTTTTTTTAAAGCATTAGGAAATCATAATGCTTTCTGGCTTCTTCAAAAGCAAAAGGTCCAAATATACAGGAGTCATCTGGCATGTAAAATAAAAAGTGGGTGGGGGTGGACACCCCCCCCCCCCCATCTAAAAGTGTTTCAGATTAGGTTAGGAGGGAAATGTTGGGGGGATAAGACCCAGAAAAACAGTTGTGGCTCTTCCTCTGCTGCCTCACTCGAGGCTTTGTATTGCTGAGTGCAGATCCAGGGGTTCTCCCTCTCCAGGGCAGGTTGTTCAGGGCAGAGGGGCAGGGATGTGATGTCCCAACCAGGTCTGTGTGCGCTCTCGGCGCTGTAGGATCATCCTCCCTGCCAGCCCCTCTCCTTGTCCCTGACGCCCCGGAGGCACAGCCCTTCATTACAGGGGTGCTTTATTCTGATCACTCCGTTTCTACTCCGATCACACCCCTCCCAAGCCCTGGAGTGGAAAACTTGAGTCGGTAGTTTCGTGGGGAGGTGCCCACAGCTTCCTCGCTTCATTCACCCGGTGCGTGTTCCTAATTTTAACCAAACTGCTCCGTTTTGATTTGCCTGAGCTGCGGATTTAATATCCAGAAGCTCGAGTTGTTTTCACACCCACTCACCGAGGGCCACGGGAGTGATGCTGCCTGTCCAGAGAGGGGCAGGCTGCGGGGAAAGTGGGGTGGGCAACAACACAGTCCCCTGCTCTGCCCCCTGGGCTGTGAGGAAGGAACCACCCAAGCTCACCAGGAGATCTTCATAGGTGGGTGCTGCTGTGGCACAGGGTGCTCAGCCCCACTTTCGGGATATTTTGCCTCTTCACTCTGCTAATTTGTGTGCACCAGGTTGTTGCTCAGGACCTTTGGGTTCTTAATCACCCCAAAAAATGCACAGAGGGGTAAAAAGCCCATCTTTTTGCTGTGGCTGCTCCGAGGGAGGAAGGTGCGTGGCTGCCTGAACCCTTTGGCATCGAGAGAGTTAAAGGTCCTCGGCACCCACCAGCCCTGGTCTAGGCAGTGTCTAAAATCAGTCCTAGACCCGCTTTATTTTTTCCTTAAAAACAGGAAATGGAGCCCTGAAGGCTTTTTAACTGGAGAGGGAGGGTGAAGAGGGGGTATATTCGCTCTGCCCATACCCAGCCCTGAGCCTGACCCAGACTTGGGGGTCTCTGTGTGTGTTTTTTTTTTTATTCCTCCTTTTTTTTTTTTTTTCCCCTATTATTTTGGCAGACTTTTTGGAATGTCTGGGAGCTAAGGGCTTTGCTTCATGGAGCAGAATCCTGAAGCAAGAAAAAGAGAAAGTTATAGACTAAACCACAGAAATGTAAACATGTCTGCAGCTAAAATAACTCCACTTTCATTGAAAACACTCCTCGCTCACAATCAGACTTCTGTGTGTGCTATGCTCAATAAAACTGCATGCTAATAGCGACCAATTAATACATTATGTAGCTCTGCCTTAAAAACTGAGACGCTTTTAATTATTTTTGTAAAAAAAATTTTTTTTAAAAAATTATTATTATTTTTAATTAAGGGAACTACTGGGTTTTCTCCTCTGGACGCTGGCTCTCGGCGGAGAAGCTCCGGGGAGAGCGGCGGGCGATGCCCGGCGGTGCAGCGAGCCCGGGGAAGGTCGGGGTGAGGCGGCGGAGGGGACAAGCGGTGCCCCCTCGGTAAAGACCCCCGGGAGGGACGGGACGGGACGGGACGGGACGAGGCGCACCTCCCGCTTCTCCCCGGCTCGCCCTCCTCCCGCTGGGATTCCCCGCGAGGTGAGTGCCACTGGAACGGTCGGGGTGCATCCCCTGCGCCCCGGGGGGATGGGGCGCTCATCCCTCCCGGTTTCAGCCGGACCAGCCCCCCTCTGCCCATTTTACATTTCGGTGCATCCCGTCATTTATTCCGCCGCCCTCCGCACCCCCCGCTGCCACCTGGGGAGAGGCCGGGCTTAGCAGGCTCGGGCTTCCCGTCGGGTCCCCGCAACAACCGCACGCTTGTTCTCGCCCCTTAAAACCGGCTCTTGTTCCCCCGCGGGGAGCCCCGCCGAGCTGAGCCGGGCCCAGCAGAGCCGAGCCCGGCAGAGCCGAGCCCAGCAGAGCCCCCCGTGTCCCCCCTCCCCTCTGCGGGTGCCGCTCACCTCCAGCTCCGCCCGGCCCCTCCCGTGCGGAGCGGGGGAGGACTCCGGGGACCGGGGGGCAGGACTGGGGGGTCCGGAGCGCCCCGGGGGGCGCCGGTGCCCGGCGGGGCCGCCCCGACGGCGGCGGGGGAAGCGCCGGGGAGCGGCGGCGGCCCCGCTCGGCGATTGGAGAGAGAGGCAGAGGCGCCCGGAGCCCGGGGCCAGCGCGATGGGCTGAGCCCGTCCCGACTGAAGTGACTCACCGCAGTCGGCAACGCCGCCGTCCCCTCGCCCGCTCCCTCACTCCCTCCCTCGCTCCCGCCGCCGGCGGCCGCTGCCTTCCCCCATCCCGACCCGTCCCGTCCCCCTTCCCCAGGAGCCCGGACTCGCCTCCAGCCCCCGCCCGGTAAGTCCTTTCCCTGCAGGGCTGCGATGGGGCGGGGGGGGGGGGGGGGGGGGGGGGGGGGGGGGGGGGGGGGGGGGGGGGGGGGGGGGGGGGGGGGGGGGGGGGGGGGGAAGGGGGGTGCGGCCGTCGGGGACAGCGAGGACAGCGGGGACAGCGGGGACAGCGGGGCGAGGGAACCGGGCAGGGACCAGGATGGGCTCCCAGGGGCGGCGGGGGGACGGTCCGATGCCCCCTCACCAGGACACGTCGGTGGTGAAGCGGGGCAGCCCCGAGGGCTCGGCAGGGCAGCCGCGCATCCTCTGCGGGAGAACCCACCCCGAGTTCCTCTAACTTTTAAAGCATTAAGGCTGTCTGGCTTGGGGCTGCCTGATGTCTCTTCGGGCAAAAATCATATCGCGCCCCCGTTTCCCCTCGCCATCGTTTCCCCCAGGTTTGCACTACGAGCCTTTGTAATTCTCTCATCAATTCATCATTCAATTAACTAACACCTCTGCCGGCTTTTCAAAAGCCGGGCAGCTCTTGCGTGTAGGAAAACCCTCCGTTACCTGCGCTGGTCTGAGTAGGTTATGGTACTTTTCGGAGTAAGCGACTCGCAGAGCCGTGTTTTGGTGAGCAGATGACTCTGCCGGGGGGGTGTGGTGGGGGGATTGGTGTGCGCGTAATTATATTTACAAAAGCTGAAGTCGCGATTTCTGCCTAACGTAAACTTCCATTCATTGCCACCCTCGCTTAAGAACCCGCGGCAAGAGGAAAACTTGCTCTGCCTTTAATGAAGTTTTTTGTTTGGGCTCAGAAGTGCTGCTCTCCGAACTAACTCGGTTCTGGAGTACGAGTTTGGAAATTACATTCTGCCCATGTAATTTCGAGTCCATTAGGAAAACCAGGATAGGTCTATGAACTGCACATGGAGAAATGTCACATTCCTTTGGTTTAACCCTTCAAGCACTTCCCTGGTTGCACTGAATCAAGTGAAGCAGACAAAGACAGCTTCTCACTGGGGTATGAAACGTAAACTTTCATCAGGGTACGTGTGTCAGGTATGTGATTTCAGGCACACCTGAACTGAGAGGAAAATCAAGGAAGAGAAATAGATTGTTTGACAGCTTCCTAATTAAAAGTAAAGAGGTAAAGGCAAAAAAAACCCCAAACCCAAGCCATACCTCAAATACATTTTTATATTGATTATCTTACCTATTTCTTAAAGGGTACTTACAAAAACAAAGATATGGTACATTGTAATGGTAACATCAGTTCTTATTTTCTCTTTCATACACTTATGTGGGCAAACAACGGCAAATTCTTCGAAAAAACTTCGCAAGACAAAAATCACCACCTCCAAAACCATTCCAGGGTTTAGAGCTTTGAACAGCATCTGTCCCCACCTCCCCTAATTTAGTCCCAAAGTTAAACAAATCATATAGTACTGGATAGAGTTACACGCTACAGGAATTTTATAAATGATCTGTCAGTGTAAGTCCTAGGTGTGATTAGTTGGACTCTTTGCTCCTAAGGTGTTACATTTGGATTGTCATTTCTGTAGCATTTGGTTCTTAAAGATATATTCCAACAGATATATATATATATTTCTTCTGATGGTTTACAAGCAGGAGTGCCTGTGTGGCTTCTCTCTCTTTCTTTCAAGTGAGTTTGAGCTCTTTGTCAAGAAGTGAAGAAATCTGGGTGTGTGAATCCAGCGAGGATTTACAGTGATGGGAACCACGAGCTTAAAGCCCAGGTTGTTACAGACTTGGGAATAGCATCTCTTACAACAAAGATGATCATTTGTATCCATTAGACGTTTTCTGTCTGGAATACCAGGTTGGATCTCGCTGTTGACAGTGTTTAAATGACAATTCTGCCTCAGAGCAGGCGTGAATGTACCTTTGCTACCTGCTCTGCTGTGGGAAGCTTAATTTTCTGGGTGTGCGTGGAGTTGTGTAAACTAACAGAAAACCCTGGGAAGACTTGTAATCCAGTCTGTTTGAACGAAATACCTGGCTACTGATGAGGCAAATCCTCTCCCACTGCACTTTCTCCAAAACTCCAGGGCTTCGGTTATCACAGTGTGAGGCTCATGGCTCTCCCTCTGCAGAGCGTTTGATTTTCGTGGCTTCACACGCACAGCAGTTCCTCCTCCAGCGAGGATCCAAAAAAAAAAAAAAAAACAAAAACAACACATGAGGAGCTTTTGTGGTGCTGATGGCATCTGGTGGCCCCAAAACATTGCATGCTACATTTCCTTTCCTTGCCTCTGCGTTGCTAAATTGCTCCAGGAGTTCCAAGCAGGTAACAACGAAATAATTGAAAATGTTTGGGTTGAAATGAGCCCTTTCCCTTGAATATCTATTGAGTTGAGGTGTTGTTTTCTTTTTCCCCCCGCTATCAGGAAGCTTGACATTTTCTTTTTAGTGAATAGTTGTTATTTTTTTCTCAGGAGAAGGCAGCTGTAAAGGCACAACTTTTAATCATGTGAGTGGCTCTGTGGAAATCTGTGTCCCAAACTCGAGGTGGAAGTTGCTGACAGGGGGGAAGGTCGGAAAGGGCCCTTTGGGCCTGATCCATATCAGCTGAGGTCAGTGGTGCAGGCTCAGCCCTGAGTGCCTAAAGCTGCCCACTGGTTTTCTGTCCAGCTGGGAAGGTAGGCCAGGGATTACTTTATGCTTTGTATGTTAGTTTTCCTACAGGGTTGACTTAAAATGCTTTTGTTTAAAAAAAAAAAATTTCACACGGGCAAGATATTTTCAGCCTGAATTATAATGATGTTTGTCTTGGGTTGGAAGAATTACCTTTTGTGTGATAACACCACAGAGGTTTTCATTATACCCACAACTGGCCACTTTCACAGCCAGTGGAGTATTTTTTATTTCCCAGTGTGGTTCTGGCCATGAACTTTTCGACAGGCAGGTTTCCCAGCAAAATCAAACATCGTTTTGTCTTTTGGTTGAAGGTTTGAGTCAAGAGAATTTGTATCTCTTTGGAAAATAATTATGTAAGTGGAGAAAATCTAATATGTTTCCTCCACAGTGCAGTTAACCAGTGTAGGTAGAAAACTGGGCAGCCTAAAATTACTTTGCTAAATTTAAATGTAAGTAAAAAGTAGGCAATAGGAAAAAAATTAAAGGGTATCTCTAAATATGGAGCTGCGGACGTATCTGTTATATTTAAACTGCATTTTAACCTCTTCTATTTATATTTAGTGGTCTGGGTATAATGTGGAGGGCTTGATTGAATTCAAGAAACAGTAATTTCACCATGAACACCAAGGAGTTTGTTCTGCTGTGGACGCAGAGCACGTCCTTGTTAATGGGCGATGGATCAAAAGTCAAACGTGTGCAGGGAGGTATTTTCTTATGTTGTTTGAGAGCAAAAAATGATACCTGATCTAAAATAAGCATGGATGGGTTTGCAAAACGCCTGCTTCCCGCTCTGCTGTGGCAGGAGTATCTCCTGCTGACTTGGGTGGCACTTTTCCTCGTGTGGAGTGTGGGGCTGCACCGCAAAACCCATTTTGCTCAACCTCCCCTTGTTCTGAAGTGCCCCTTTTTTTAATTTACAAAGCTGCCATGGTAAGTGGATTGTTCTTGCACGCTGCTTGCATCAGCTGAAATCCCTCCTTGGCACGACTTCATTCCAATAAGGGAAAAAAAAAGCCCCACCATTATTCCAGGAACAAAATACATAGTTATTTTTGTTTGATAACGCGTCGTATAAATATTAATCGTCTGTCCGAAGAGAAAACAACAAGCACGTGTTTTCACTTGAGCTGGAGGTACAACAGGCTCTGAGAGAGGTTGGTTTGAAACTGAGGGTCTTGACTGGAAGCCACACAACTCCGGGTGATCACTACGTGTCCCGGGTTTGCCCATCGGAAAGATGCTGAGCTTCTGCTGGTCTTAGGCGCTCAGCAGCCTTGGGGGGATATTCCAAAGCCCCTGCAAACAAATATTGCCTTCTGCCGTGTTCCAGGCCTTCTGGATTTGTCAGGTGGCTTTGGAACCTCAGGTACCCAATGAGCTGCTGACCGGGAAAAGCCAGGTTGGCTTGTAGGGAGCGATGAGCGCTGGCGGGCCCGG
This sequence comes from Empidonax traillii, assembly GCF_003031625.1. Lineage (NCBI taxonomy): Eukaryota > Metazoa > Chordata > Aves > Passeriformes > Tyrannidae > Empidonax > Empidonax traillii. Next base: position 67,715 of record NW_020956547.1, read on the forward strand.
AGCGCCGAGCGAGGCGAGTTAAACAAATACCACCTAAAAATGTGGTTTCAATCAGCCCCCTCTTAGACACCCAAGTTTTCAGCTTTCTCCAGGAGGTCCGTAACGAGACGGGCTTGTTTTCTTTTCACCTCGCGAAGGAACGGCGGCGGGAGGGAAACGCCGCCGGAGTCTGCAGCGGGAGAGTGGTTTGGGGTGTCCGGGCGGGATGGGGCAGCACGGAGGAGGTGGAGGCTGTCCCCGCTGAGTCTGGGAATGCTGCCTGTGGCTCACAGGCGGCTCCTTCCCTAATGAGAGCGGAGCAGGTCACAGCCCTGCCTGCAGCACCTGGGCAGGGGCAGCCCCGTGAAGGCCGGGCAGGTGTGAGCGGGTCAGGAGGAGGTTTCTCTCCCTGCTGACCTGCCCTCATCCCAAACCTGCATCCCAGAGCATCTTTTCCTTCTGCTTTGCGCTGTCGGTAAGGGTTTGGTGGTTTTTTTTTTTGATTTTTCCTACTGTTCTGCTGTTAAAACGTGCATTGATTTATCAGCTGCCCAGGTCTTGTTTCACTTTTCTAGTGCTGGGAGCGTTGGTGTAGGAGGAGCAGTTCGCTGCCCTGTAAACCACTTACAGCAAAATGTTCTGTGAAATCTGACTGATTTCTCCTGATTTTAAAGGCTTACACTCTGAGCTTTTCATTATACTTTCTGGCCTTGCATTGAGTTGATTATTTGTAGCTTGTTAAGTATGGATGTACATGGTATATTTGACCTGATTTGACTGAAAAAAAAACCCCCAGAACCCTTTCAAGTAGTCACATATGTTTGATACTCAGTAGCTATAGTGCATGAAGTCACTGTGTGGTTTGTTTCAGTGCAGTTAAATGTATATTAAAAATCATGTGGATTTAGAAAATTGCAGAAGTGTCTTCTTCTGTAAATTGCCCTCATTAAACAAGAACCAAAAAAAAAAAAAATGAAATATGGCAATCAAACAATTTACTTTAGACAAACTACATTTCTGTCATGGTTTATATTTTTCTGTGTAAGTAAAAAGGGCTTTATAAAGAAGGAAGTCTAGTAGTTATGCAGAAGGAAAGGCTTCTAAGCAGAATTCCGTTTTCTAAGGAGGCTTTGTCAGTTCTGAATAAACCCTGCAATAAATTTAAACTCGGTGGTTTAAAATTCTGTTTATAAAATGGACTGCTCTCTATAGAGTTCACAAATTATACACAAAGGATTAACTGCTAAAGCAACATTAAGATGTTGCATTACAACATGCGCTGAGGCTAAACTGAAAAATCTGCTTGAGAAAGCAGCTGATTTTTGCAGGACTTGCAAAGCAGTCATGGGAAAAGTTCTCCATCATTTCTCCAAAGAAATAAGGTTCCACTGATTGTTCTGGTTGTAGCTGGCTCTTCAAAGGCTTATAGAAAGGGGTTTTTGCACAGTCTTGTGCAAAAAGCTGCCTTAAAAGCAGGTTTGAAAAAGGAAAAAAAATAAGTTTTAATATCATATGAAGATAAAATAAGGGATTTAATACAAAATTAAGATCTAGTTCGGTCCTGGTGGGTATCTTGTGCCTTTTCTTGAACTTCATTCGGTTGGCCAGAAGGTGAAGCTGGGAGTTTGGGCTGGTTGCTCTTCGTTCCTTCGCCCCGTTTATAAGTTCTCTGGCATTTTTCTGTATTTATGGCAAACAGTCTGTGACAGCCTCTGTAGCTCTCGCCATCAGGACGAGCCAAATCATCTGTCACCAATATGTGTGTCAACATCCTGACACCACCGAGAGCACCTTCTCTGCGAGGCACAACCAGGGCCTCGTTTCAGCAAAGCGATTAATCACCCTCTTGAAACGAAGGGCCTGGAGAAACCCGAACCTGGGAGCTTTGTCCTTCTGTGTGGAGAAGTCAGTTGGAAGTGATGAGGCTCCAAAGTGGTTTTGGGAGTGTGGAATTCGCCTCACTTCGCTGTAGCCATCTGAAAATCAAGCACCTGGCTGACAAGTAGCTGTGCAAATCTTGCCAGCCTGAGACTGTGATATTCCTTTGGGAAAGGCGCTGAAGGTGCAGCAGGTGGTCCATCATTTTGGGTAAGAAATGTTGGGATTGGAGGATTGGGTATCTTGGCTTTCAGATGGCTGGCATGGAGTGAATTCTGTACCCAGACACCAACCCAGCAGCTGATCTGGGGGAGACTGAAGGAAAAAAAACATGATTAAAAGTACAGCAGAGAGACCAGATGAATGTTTTACAGTCTGACTGAGATTCAATCCTATTGCTTGTTTGTTATTTTCATTTTAAAGTTGACCGACTACATAATATTTTGATTTTTACTGTCAAACATCCCCTTTGTTGACCACTTTAGAAATAGAAACACAAATAGAAATGTGAGAAATAGCAGCAGAAAGCCCTTCTATGACTTCTGCACTGCTCTCTTTTTTAACTTCATTGAAAAATTGGATAATGAAAACATTATCCATAATTTCTTTTAGCTTTTAGAGTAAGACACGAATGGATTAGTACTGATTCCTTTCTATCAGGATTCTGTTCTGCTCATGCAGGAAACAGCAATATCCATTTAAGGTGATTTTTTTTTTTTTTTAGACTGGTCCAGTATCTCATTCTGCTCAAAAGGGTTTTACCAACTGTATAGATGACAACCCTGGCTCTCTCATTTTCTTAAACCTCTCAAAGCACAGTTATGGGAAGCTTGGTTTGGACAGGCCATAGGATTTATGCCTGGCCTTGGGCACAGGGGCAGTTTTTGGGCCCCTGATCCGTGGCTTGACATGCCAGTGGTCCCTGCAAGGAGCCCAGCCCAGCTCTGGAGCTGCAGGCAGGCTGGCAGATCAGCTCTGCACGAGCCAGTGAGAAGGAGGGGCGAGCTCTGTGTTTGTTATTTGCTGGTGATTTCCATGACAGTTCACAGGAAAGAGGGTTGTAACCAAATGTGAGCCCGGGGAGCTCGGTCTGTGGTCGGTCTGCAGAGCAGTAATGTGGGATGGAGAGGGGGGGGGTGTCAGGTTTGCTGAAGGGTGCAGGAGCTGGGGTGGAGGGAATTTGAGCTGTTCTCCTCTCAGTTAACACCTCCCTGTGTGATGTGGCACGTGCGGCATGGGACAGGGAACCCACGGGATGGGGCACTGCCCCCTCAGCCATCCACATCCATCCCTCATTTCTGCTCCTTGGTTAACAATTCCTGCCAGGTTTTGATCCAGGATAGGATTTATATAACTCCCTCTTTGCTCTGTTGGTTCCACAGGACTAAAGAGGAGTGAGAAGTAGTAAAAGTCTATTTTGGTCACTAAAGTAAGCAGACATGACTCAGAATACTCACTGGGAGCAGATCTGCTGGATGAAAAGGTGCCATTTTTACACAGTCACTTTTCTGACCGTGCCCTTTAAACTCTCACAAAAATAGAATCCTTTCTCTGGCGCTTCTCTTGGAAAGCAGAAACGGGAGTGAGAGCAGGGATGTTTGCTGCGCTTCAGCCCCTGCCCCGAAACCGTGTGCAGGTTAAACATGTGTTTAACACCAGGAAAAGCAGAGAAGGAAGGCGTTTGAATTTGGTGGGGAGGAGATTTGGGCTTGGAAAGCCTTAGCATTCGTAGTGGGGGAGCGCTGATCCCTCGTTGCCGCCTGTTAACGGTTGGATGAATCCTGGCTGCGGCTCTGCGCCGATTTCTGGCTGCCTCGTGTCCCTGCAGGAGTAGAATTCACACCAGGAGGTTTGTCTGGGGCACGGCGAGGCTCCTCCTGACCATGGTCTCTGGGTTCCTCTTGGACCATGTGAGTGGCCTCAGCTAAAAAAACGAGCCTGAAACCACATTGACGTAATGGTGAGTTGTTTATGGACCTGTGAGGAAACAAATCACCGCTGGCAACCAGAGCCCTGAAGAGGCTGACACTCACGTGAGAGGCAAGCCCACTCACCAGTGGGCTGAGGGCCCCTGCAGCTCCAGGGGAGGCTGATGGAGCCGGGCTCTTCCCGAAATCCCCACCCTGATCTGCATTCCATGGAAAGCATTAGCAAGGCAAATCATTTCACAAAACGTCGCTCTCGGCTAAGTAGGTGATACTGAATTTTTGAACTCTCGTCTCCTTCTCTCTTTTTTTGATGGTTTGGTGAAAGGCTGGGGCCTGGCTGGTGCAGGGAAACCCAAAACCAGTGGTGTAAGCACACCACATGTGCTCCTGGGTGTTTGACAGTCCTGTTGTTCTCTTCTCGGAGCGTTGCTCTCTTGAAAAGGAAAACAACAAGCCCCTTTTAACATATTTACCACTTTTGTTTGGTTTTACATGGAAAAAACTCACCAACCCATAAATTCCTCTTCCTCCTCTTTTGCAGAGCAAGCCATGAAAAGGTTTGAAAACTCTGATTTTCTGTTCAGGGGGTGAAATCTTGACCTTGCTGAAGTGGCTGAAGCTTCTCTGCTGGCTTCTGAGGGGACAGAGCTCTTCAGCTTAAGTGTTTCTTCCTCATGTTTCTCCTAGGGCTGGAAGCCCTGGAAGTGTTCTCACTGCTAATTTCCTAAAGCCTTAATTCCCCCCAGTTACTACAGCATTTAAAGGCACTGTCTTTTCAGCGCAGGAAACAGGCACTGCTATTTCTCCTGATAAAATTTCCCTTGTATGAGCTCAGAGAATTTCCACTTTCTCTGTGTGGGCTCATCTTTCAAAGAGGAGGAGACATGGGTCATACGCCTGTGGGTCTCACAACTCCCTCCTGCTCCATCTCTGGCCTCCTCCCAGTCCCTTGGCAGCAAGGAGTCAGTGAAGATTTGCTGTCAAGGTCTCTTTTTAATTCCTTACAGGACCCAGTAGCTTCCTATTGCTGGGGAATCCTATTTTTTTCCTGGTTTAAATTTGAAAGGCGTCTTGGATATGATGACATTTACAGCCAAAGCACATCACCTTTTACATGTTGTCTCCTCTTCCTGCAGCGAGACAGGAGATTTCAAGAGGCCAGAAAAGGGAGGGAAAACCCAGAAGTTTTGGGGGACACACAGGACTGTCACCAACCTGCCACTGAATGAGGGGAGTTCCCTTCTCAGCACCACTTGTGTTGTCTGAAAGGGAGCTGAGAACACCACGGGGAAACTCTAAACTCCAGTTTCTGAGTAGGGCTTGTTTGGAAGTTTTCTGTGTTACAGAATCACAGGATCATTTAGG
>NW_020956547.1:72922-78988 GCF_003031625.1 Empidonax traillii
ATCACAGGATCATTTAGGTTGGAAAAGCCCTCCCAGCCCATGGATCCCCCCTGTGCCCCATCCCCACCTTGTCCCCCAGCCCAGAGCACTGAGTGCCACGGCCAGGCCTGCCTTGGACACCTGCAGGGCTGGGCACTCCAAACCTCCCTGGGCAGCCCCTGCCAAGGCCTCACCACCCTTTCCAGCAACAAATTCCTCCTCCTGGCCAACCTGAGCCTCCCCTGGCACAGCTGGAGGCTGTTCCCTCTCCTCCTGTCCCTTGTTCCCTGGGAGCAGAGACCAACCACCCCCGGCTTTCCCCTCCTGGCAGGGACTTGCAGAGCCAGAAGGTCCCCCCTGAGCCTCCTTTTCTCCAGGCTGAGCACCCCCAGCTCCCTCAGCCCCTCCTGCTGCTCCAGCCCCTTCCCAGCTCCCTTCCCTTCCCTGCACACGCTCCAGCCCTTCAATGTCTTTCCTAAATTGAGGGGCCCAGAACTGGACACAGCCCTTGAGGGGCCTCAGCAGTGCCCAGTACAGAGGGACAATCACTGTCATGTCCTGCTGGCCACACTGTTTTTGATCCAAGCCTGGTGCCGTTGGCCCTTTTGGCCACCTGGGCACACCCGGGCTCAGGCTCAGCCAAGTTTGGAAAGCCTGGGCGCCTCAATCACCATCACTGAAACAGTTTCAAAGGCAGATTCACCCAAAGAAGAGGCAGCACAGCGACCACAGAGTGCAATGAAGAATCTTCTTTTATCTGTGGTCGCAGGCTGGGCACAGAGGTGGCCCTGGGGTGACAAGGGTGCCACTGCTCTGAGCACAGCCTTCCTATGGGGTGCAGCTGGTGGTGTGCTCAGCCTCGCAGCAAGGTTTGACGTGCCATACACCAGCTTTTCCTCACCACCACACACCGAAGGGCACAGCTTTTACAGTTACACCCCCACTTCTGGGCGTGTTTTTGTGTGCCTGACATTTGTTTGCCAGGGGCAGAGGGAACGGAGGAGGAACTTGGCTTTTAGGTAAACAAAGTGTTGCTGTTGTAGTGCTGCAATTACAAGCATTTTAAATGAGGTATTGACAGTCCTTTCTCCTGGCAGGCAGTGAGATGCCTCCCAGCTCCTGAGGGGAGCCTTGTTGCAGGCTGGGAGAGTAACTCATTAAGCAGTTACTCCACGGTGGTGTTACTCCACATATGGTCTGAGGGCTGCTGATGGTCTGGAAGACATTAGGAAGTGGTCTGAGAAATGGCAGCGCGAGGAAAGGCAACAAATAACCCCACGTGGCCACATCCCCCTTCCCACAGAGCGGGCAGGTACGTGCCTGTGTCACCGGGTCACAGCAAACGGTGCCGGGCTCTGACCGCTTCCCCCTCCTGGGGTGAACCCAGATGGGTGGATCTGGAGTAATTCCACCTGAGGGGAACCTCTGCCTGGTGTGGAGCAAGTCTTCTTCCCTCAAGGGGGATGAATATTCACCTCTCCTCGTGTTTTTGGTGCATGGGATGGGCTCGGGGATGCTGTTTCCACCTCTGTGTTTGCACAGGTAATGAATGCCACTGGGAAACGGGCCGTGCTTGAGCCCATTTCCCTCTCAGTGGGAGGAAAGTAGTAATTCAGGAGGCCATTAAACACTGGAAATACCTCTACAAGGTCCCTACAAAGACACACTCCATTTAGATTAAAGTCCCCTAGGGTCAATTATCCTGGAAGAACACAAGAACTTAAACAAAAGCTGAGTCAGGTATGCTGCCCACCAATGGATTGCAGCAAAAAATGGATGTGAGGGGGAACACTCGTGTGTATTATGAAAGTGAGAACATTTAGAGTAGGTCTGTGCAATAACCAGCTTTTACTGTTCCCCCAGGATCAGCGTGCACAGGAAATATCTGTGGCATGCTTGCTTTTCCTGGAGATGACAGCAACCCTTTGGCAACCGCTTTGTTCAACGCTTATCAAAACTTTGGGCTGTTCTTTTATGAATGTGCTCGGATTTTTCTGGTGCCAGAGCCTTCATGCTTGGCTTTCTACCCTTCCTAAACTTGTCCATTGCCATTCCAACCCTGGATACATCCCCACCAGTGCCACTTGGTTGCTGTGATGATGCCTCTGTTTGCCTCCACGTCACAGTTGGGATGGGGCTTGAAAGAAAGGGAAGCCAAGAGAAATCCCTTGTGCTCCTTGTGTGAAAATAACCTCTGTGGCCTGTGCTGGTGTGTGTGGGTGGCTCTGGACTCCTGAGGATGGAAGGTGTTAGGGCAAACGAATTTGAAACACTTTGTTTCTGTCAGTGTTTTCTGAGAGTGAGCTGAGCAATTTGTACAAGACTGCAAAGCAGAGCTTGATGCACTGGGATTAAACCCTGCCTTTGCTTCAGCTGCTAAACCACAATTTTAATTGAACATGTAGCTATTTACAGTTAGACCTGAACACTAGAGTGCACTGAACCTTCAGGCAAGGGATTCTGAAAATGAGTCAGTTTTAAGACACCAGAGCAACATGTTCCTAAAAGTGTCTACTGATGCAAATTGCTGCCTGGTCTTGAAATGGCCTCTTCCATTTAACATCATAGAAGAACTTTCTGAAGAGAAGGCACAATAAACAGTCTGAGGCCTAATAACTGTACATGCAAGGCTGAAGGGTTTTAAAATACTTCTTGCTTAAATAAGTCTCATTAACATTGCAACTGATAATGAGAAAAACGCTCTTGCCATTAGTGGTTCACCACTTTGGTTCCCAGAGGATAAAAACAGCTTCGTAAAAGAGACCACAGACTGTCCATTTTCAGCCTCAGCGCGGGGCAAACGCTTGAGAAAAACACAAACCCCGTAATTTAAGATAATAATTTAGTGTTTGTGTTTGGGAAACATGCTCGAGATGCCTTTTGAACACATGAGAGTGTGGCCATTGTGGGGCTCGGTGGCCCACGAGCGCTGTGGCTCGTGTTGGTGCAGCACTGGGAGCCTCAGCACTTCTCCAGGACACCACCAGCTCATCCACCTGTTGGGAGCAGAGAAGGTGCTTCCTCTGCCTTCCAACCTGCCTTTGGGATCCCTACCTAGATGGGAAAGTCTTTGCCTTTGCCTGGTAATGGCACAGGACTCGGCGGGTACACAAGGACACGTGCAGGTACATCCTGGGATCCTTTCTGCATCACTCTCAGTGTTTTCTGCTGCAGGAGTAGTTAAGTTGTTGTTTTCTTTTTGTTTTTTTTTTAGAAATGGTTAAATTTCAGTCCTAGCTCAATGTTCTGGTAGAGGAAATAAGAGGTACTGGGCCTGGGAGGTGCTGGGGACCTCAGGGCACCTCTGGGACTGGGTGGCTGAGGAGCAGCGTCGGTAGCAGAGGTTTGACCTTGTTTAACTTACCCATCTGGGCCAGATGCTCTTTTCTTCAAGGATGTGCCCTTCCCCTTCTTCTGTGATTCTCCTTTATCTGGGCAGACCAGGCTGAACCTTGTCTCCTGCTCAGGTTAGTGGGAGGACTTGTGCTGACCTCAGCCAGGACTGACTCACCCCCTTGAGAACCACAGAATGGTTTGGGTTGGAAGGGACCTTAAAGATCACCCAGTTCCAACCCCCAAGGTGTTTCTGCCTGGGAGAGCGAAGTTTGGGGCTCGGTGTTTGCTGTGTCCTGGCCTTGTCTTTGGCAAGAGCAGGTGGAGTTTGAAGTGTTTTCTTAGTCTCTCTCTGGCTGTAAATACGACGACACCAGGTTTTACTGATGCTTCGTGCGGCCCTTTTACACCGACCACAACCTTCGTTCTTACGCAAAAATGGAAAGTTCCCCCAGCTGCCCCCCCCGAAAATGACTGCTGTGCCTTATTCAAAATGAGAACTCAATCAAGGAAGGAACACAGCTGGGCCAATGACAAGAGAAACAGAACGGTGCCAGGCTGAATTTTTATGGAAATGCAATGAAAAGGCAACTTACTCGCAGATGTAGCTGCATTGCATGAAGGAGAGTGTGTTGCACCACACCCTGAATCTGTCAAGGTCTATAAACTTTTCACATATTTTAAGTTCAGGCAACAGAGAGGCCATATTTAAGACACAAAGGCTTTCTTCTTTATGTCAGTGTAATTATGTTATCCCCAAAGGAAGAAAGTGTAAGCCAGGGGAAAATGAAAAGGGAAGTTTGTGGAAGAAACGTTTCAAATATAAAGTTCAAATGTGATTTGAAATATAAAATAAATTGATCTGTCAAAAAAAGGACATTTTCAGTATCATGAAAGGATTTTGATTTGACATTTCAACAGCATCCTAGTGATAGCAGTGACTTGTAGGTCTGTGTCAGGGTGTGTGGTGGTCCTTTTAGTGCAGGAGTGGCTCAAAAACTGCAAAAAACTTTTCCCTGTTGATGGCAATGGGGCTTTTCTTATCCACATTAGTAGAAAAAAAGATTAGGGGAGCCATAGAAAAAGCAAGAGATGAAGGATGATTGATGTTAGTGTTCAGAACACGAGAGAAGGAGGAAAAAAAGCAAAGTGGTAAAAACCTCAGCCCAATCCTGAAACTGCCACACTTAGATTTTAATTAAACACCTTTTTTTTTTTTTTTTTTTTTTTTTTGGGAGATGTTGTAGCCTTCTCAGTGGGTTGGTTTCCAAATGGCCTGACAGGTTTCACTGTAGGCTCACTGGCTGTTGGCAGAGCTCTTCCAAAGGTTGACCTTGGAATCTGTTAATTTTCACTCGTTTCTTGACCTTTTTCACATCACACCAATCGAGTTTGAAATGTGCTGAGAGAGAAGTTCTTGGGACAGCCTTGAAATTTTTCAGCCTATGCCTGCACGCTGCTTTCTGGAATAGATGGGAATGCATTTTTTAATTTATGATAGCTTATAACTTGATGTTATGGCTGCTCTAAGAATAATAATCAGGGATTGTTACACTGACTTGATTGTTTACATTTCCTTTTGGCACTGCCAGTGACAAGCCAGAGGTAATAATACTAAACATATTCTCCTGTCATCTTCTCAAAGCCTGTCTCCGTGGAGTAGAAGATGGCTGTGAGTGGGTTTTGAAGGCCGAAGGCGTTTGTCAAATGCTATAATGTCTTTATAAAAAGTCTGCAGTGGAGATCCCGTTATGGAAAAACTTTGGAATGGCTCCAGCAGTTGGGAGTGGAGGGGAGCGACTGCCGTTTTTAAACAATATTAGATTTGCCAAAAGAAAATAAAAACACACAAAACCCCCCAAACAAACAAACAAACAAACGAAACAAAACAAAACAACCCAAAAAGCCACAACAATCCAGACCAAACCAACTGAAAAGGAATCTCAGCAGGGGATTGTGAGACTGTGAGCAGGTTTGGTGGTGGCATTACAGAGAGTTAGAAGGTGGGCTGTGCAAGGGCTTGGTAGGGCTGTTGCCCCCTCACACCGATGTAAATCAGTTCCCTGCATCCCAGTCAGCTGGGTAGTGGTGAATCTGTGTTGTTTAGGGACTTCATGACAAGGAGTCGTGGCGAAGTGACAGGGAATGACCTGCCAGCAGCACGTGGGAGAGCATCCCCCTCGCTCGGTGACAGTGCCAGTGTCCTGGCTCCTCTCTCTGAACTTCCCAAGCCCATGCAATAAATTCAGTAATCCACGGAAAAGGCATCAGTAGCGAGTGTTGATATGGGTGGAACATCCCTTGGGGATGGAGAAGGGGATCCTGTTACCCCTTGTTCGGCTGCACAGCCTTTCAGGCAGCAGAGAGTGAAAAACATTAACCCTTTCAAAGCTCTCGTGATCAGCAGGGGAGGGTAACAAAAAAAAAACCCTGTGTAAGTAGAAGGTCCAGGGGGAAACAAAAGTCCAAGTGGCTCAGGAAATCTTGTGGATGGCACTGGCTGTCCTGGGGTGAGCAAGGACAAGGCTGGGATCAGTCTGCTGCAGACAATCAACTCTTTGGGCTGAGCTTTCCTGCTCTGAGAGAGGAGACCATCAGAGCGAATTACAGCCTGCTGTTTACTTGGGACTCTTTGTCACCCCTTGTGTACTCAGAGGAAACTTTTCACTACAAGAAGCAGAGGACATTCTCCTAAAAAAAAAAAAAAAAAAAAAAAAAAAAAAAAAAAAAAAAAAAAAAAAAAAAAAAAAAAAA
>NW_020956547.1:79938-115202 GCF_003031625.1 Empidonax traillii
TTTTTTTTTTTTTAAAGGCTGAAAAGTAGATGTCTGTAATTTATTCTTTGGGCAAAATTGTTGTGAGAGAAAGGGTTGTTACCCTGTGGATTGGGAAGAATGTTAACCTGCCTGCCACCACTAAAACGTTAATAGCTTAAAATTAGTTTTTATATAATTCCTGTTTAAAGGAGCTGTTTTAATAGAGCTAACACAGTCCTTTGTAAGCAGAAAATATTTCAGGTTGTCTGAATATAAATCCATTCTTTCCATTGTGATTTAAATACAAATATATTATTTAGCTGCAAATGGAGCTGATTTTCTTGGGGGCAGCTTCTGTTAACCACATTCTCGTGGAGCAGCCTTTATTTTACATACAGAAAAATTTACATACTGAAAACTCCTATTTTATTCTGAGTATAAATGACTCCTAACTTCGTGTTTTTCTTCATAAGCTTTACTGGGGACGAATACTAAATAAAGTTGTCAGAAAAAGTGGGTTTATTATGCAAATAAGGTATAATAAGTCCCTCGGTCTTTGGACAAAGGGATATTTATGTTCAGTGTGGAGCTTCTGTCACTGGGATTGAAGTAGAATTCAAGAATCTGTAAGTGAGGGAAAAAAGCCTAAAACACTGTGAGAAATGAACAATTTTCTTTCTCTATCTGACAGATTTATGCTGGTAAAATTCCTGACCCATCCAAATCACAGCTTGGGATACTGCAGAGGTACCTGTGGGTATCTTGTACCTCCACAAAAGACTGTCTGTCAGAATTATTTCCTGAGTAGTTTGGTGATGGTTTAGGAACTCTGTGTCAAATTAGGATGGTGTGTGACAGTTGGCAGGGGACTTTTTCACCTCCAGTGACAGGAAGTTTAATCCAAGGTACTGGGGGCCTTAATCTTACAGGTGTTTACCAAAGGGAAAAGAACTGCTGGGAGACATCCCAGTGAAGGAGCAAACAGTGCTTCTCATGCAATCATGGAACGGTTTGGGCTGGAAGGGACCTTAAAGATCATCCAGTTCCACCCCCTGCCATGGGCAGGGACACCTTCCACCAGCCCAGGTTGCTCCAAGCCCCGTCCAACCTGGCCTTGGACACTTCCAGGGATCCAGGGGCAGCCACAGCTTCTCTGGGCAACCTGTGCCAGGGCCTGCCCACCCTCACAGGGAAGAATTTCTTCCCAATATCTAATCTAAACCTACTGTCTGTCAGTTTGAAGCCATTAATATCATACCAGACTACTATAACAGAGAGACTGGATAGGGACTTTCCTTCAAAATCCAGCTTTGTTGATCCATCAAATGCCTCAGAATCACAGGATCAGTAAGGTTGGAAAAGACCTCCAAGATTATCGAGTCCAACCATTAACTGTCACCACTAAACCACGTCCTCAAGTGCCACATCCACACATCTTTTCAACAGCTCCAGGGATGGTGATTCCATCACCTCACTGGTCAGCCTGTTCCAGTGTTTGACCACCCTTTCAGTGCAGAAATTCTTCCTTATATCCAATCTAAATGTCCCCTGGTACAACTTGAAGCCATTTCCTCTTGTCAACCGTTCATGTAATACAGTAATTTTAGTCTATCAGCCCCCTGTTAAATTTGGGAAAACCCAATGATTCCTGAGCTGGTGGGAGAAAAAGTCGAGAAACGCTCCTTTGTGGACAAGGGGTGACATCTCAGGTCTCACTGCTTGAAGAACTGGGCTAAAAATGGAACTATCGTGGTCTTCTTGCTAAATAGATCTTCTCCACCTCATTTTGTTTATTGTACCGTGGCTCAGTGTGGGGAGATTGTCGTTTGCTGAGTGGTGCCTGAAGCGCTGTATAAAAAAAATAAAACATACACAGGGACTAACAAAGAGCAGAAGAAAGGAATTTGGGCCTCCCAGTCACAGCACTGGGGCTGATGAAATATTACATGTGTGTTTTCACCCTGAAACTTAATCGGTGTGTAAAATGCCAGCGCTGTAAATTATGTCCTAGTTGGATGTTTGGCATCAAACTGCCAGCGACACCTTCGTCTGTGCCAGGGATTCCAGCTCCTCTGCTGAGCATCTCCTGCACTTCAGGGCTTGTTTGTTGTACTCTGAATTTCTAATTTAGAGGCAGCAAGAATCATAGGATGGTTTGGGTTGGAAGGGACCTCAAAGATCATTGAATTCCACCCCACCTGCCGTGGGAACCTTCCAGGGATGGGATATCCACAGCTTCTCTGGCCAACCTGTTCTACCAGCTCATCACCTTCTCAGAAAACTATTTCTTCCATCTATCCAACTGAATTTCCCCTCTTTCAGTCTGAACCCATTCCCCCTTGTCCTGTCACTCCAGTTCCCGATGAACAGTCTCTCTCCAGGTTCCCTGTAGGGTCCCTTCAGACCCTGGAAGGTGCTGTGAGATCTCCACACACCCTTCTCTTCTCCAGGTTGAACAATCCCAACTTTCTCAGCCTGTCCCCATAGGGGAGGTGCTCCAGTCCCCCTTATCAACTTCATGGCCCTCCTCTGGACTTGCTCCAGCAGTGCCATAAGAAGGACATGGAAGAAATGAAGACAATTTGATACCCGGTCCAGTAATACCAGGAATTCTACACTGATTGATTGTACTGGGCACTTTCATACTTATCTCATTTGAAAATATTTGCTTTCTACACTGAGCTGAGAACTTTGCTGAGTATCCAATATCTTGCATGGGAATGCTCTTAATTCCGGGTATCTGGCTTCAGAATTTGAACAAGGCTTGTGTAAAGCCTGTGCTGTCTTGAATATGCTACTGTTACCAGAAAAAAAGTCTCTCTGGTATTCCAAGAAAAGGGGACGTGCTGGGGTTTGCAATTTTAGCATTACAGATTCTTTATTATTAATAGATTAGTGGGGATTTTTCCAAAGACTCCTATGAGTCAGAAGAGCTCCTGTTACTAAATTTCATATACTCATTTATTTATACAACTATACATGAAGTCTTATGGTCTTTTCAGCCCTGAAAGAGCCAAGGTACTGAAAGTGTAAATGCAGTTCATTGAGTTCTGGAGACCATAAATATCTCCTTTAACATCTGATTTATCTTGAACTATGTGCATTGAAAGAAGAGTCTCACCATTAGGAAAGAAGGGGCATTGGCTGCTCTTTGGGACAACTTGTGTATTCATACCCAGAGCAAAACTTTGGCAGAGAGTGGTTAGAATTAAACTGTCACCACCAGGGCGGTTTTGCTTTATGTTCTGCAAGGTTATATGAGTTCTACAGGTTCATTTATTTTGCTGATTAACAGTCCAGTGCTGCTCCTGACAAAGTCTCCTGTTTTTTTCATTCCTGTGGCTTCCCCAAGACGAGCAGAAGAGATAAAAAGTCTCAGGCAGAGGGAAATGTGAGAAGAGGAATTTCAAGGGAGGAAATTCCCCCCTCCCAACATAAATTTGTCTGGACTCCATGACAACATTTTGGGTTTGTATCGTGAAGAGATTGTCCAGACAGATCTCAGTGATGCAAGGTTTCAGTGTATGAGGGAGCCAGCTACAGACAGTGCCTCGTGGAGACTCTGCCATGCTGGTAAATCATGGAATCATGGAATGGTTTGGCTTGGAAGGGACCTTAAAGCCCATCCAGCTCCAATCCCCTGCTGTGGGCAGGGACACCTTCCACTAGACCAGGTTGCTCAGAGCCCCATCCAACCTGCCCTTGAAATAATCAGTCCAATATTGAAGTTATCTTGGTGTTTCCTTGCTGTCTCACCACTACTGAAGTGGAATAGCAGGTAGATACTGCTTTCTTGGAGAACAGTGATTGGAGAATGCCTCTATCTTGTTTCTTTCAATAATAATAAAAATAAAAAGGGAAGAATTAAGCACATTCTCGATAATTGAATGACAGTAATATGAGTGTTTTCAATGGAATGATACACTGTGGTTTCATCTTCACAAAGTGAGACATCAGGATGTGCAGGTGATGGGGATGAAGATGAGGAATGCTGTACTTAAAAGTGCAAAATGCAATGACAATTAAAAAAATTTCTGAAAAAAACCCCCCTCTGTTTTGAGTTAAAATGATAAACTAACCTGGATCTGCCATAAAGTAAAAGGCGTTTTCCAAGATCAGAGAGGATTTAAAAGGTCATAATGCTCATCACAACCTTGGGGCAACCTGGACATAGCAGACCGTGTGTGCTTCTGACATTAACAGCTGGTCAGTGCATTATTCTGCTTTTCCTTTGCCTTTATCTCTTCTTCTTTCCTGTGGACAGCAGCATCTTTCAGGAAACAAAAGTGTCTCCTTATTGCCTGTACATTCCCTCACACATGTTGTGCTCTTTTCCTTTACTTGCCTCTCTCCTGCTGGCTGTGCTAGAGACAGTTTGTGTCCCCAGGGTGTGTTAGATGAGCAGGGAATCTGCCTGTGAAATTACTCTCAGAATTAGTTGGGTTTTTTTCCCAGTGATTATGGAAAATAACAAGTCTGAGCGGTGGGTGCACTGTTTACCTGGTAATTTGTTTGGGTGCATGCAGGAAAAGCAATTTGGCTGGGGCTAAGATTGCAGCAAATTTAATAAGTGGTACCCAAGTTCTTGGTTTAAAGCTCTAGCCCTGAATAACTTGAGGTTCAGTTACACCAAGTATCACATTTTTTTCCAGAGCTGAGATGAGAAGAGGGAGCATTTGTAGGGGCAGGAAATTCTCTGTAAGGAGCTCTTGTTCCTAAGCCCAAATTATTATTTTTAAATCCCTTTCATTTGTTTCGCAGACATTGTGGGTGTCCACAATTGTGCTTTAAAAACAGAGTAGTAGTTTTTTTTTTTTTTTTCTCTGTGTGCTTCTTTAGCACTGTTGTGAATCAAGTCATTGGCTGTCTCTGAGCTCTTCCCCTTTCATCCTTAAAAGTTCACAAGTCTCCTTCCCTTACTGGTCCATGGAAATGCCTTTCTTCAGGGTGTTCTGATCCCAGACCTTGGCCCAAATCCCTGCTGTGTTTTGAGTGCAGATAAAAAGTCCCTCCTGTTTGGAATATCCTCACTAAGGGGTGCTGGCAGATGGATCTCCCTCCAACACCCCTGTAGAAAGGGGGTCCAGTTTTGAGTCAAATGTTTAGTCACAGGGTGAAAAAGCCTTGTAGCTCCGTGGTTGAAACGTGTGGGAAGTAGGATGCATCCATCCCAATCCTTGCTAGGATTTTAACATGATCTGTTCGTGGTTCCATCTGGCTCCATTTTGGTTTCAGAGGATTGCATTTTTAGGTGAACATCTTCCATTGGATTGTCCTGCCTCAAAGACAGACTCCCAAAGACTCCAAAAAGCTATTTCTTGGACTCTATAGGATCCCACAGCTTGCAATGGAAGATGTGCTCTTTATCCCATGTAAAGGGTTTTAAGCTAAGGCAGTGGAAACTAAGCTGCAGAACAATTGCAGCTCCCAAGAAACTTTTATGTTGAGCCCAGTGCCTGTTTTCAGCCACATCAATTAAATTAATTTTCGTTATTCAGGTCTGCCAGTTAATGTGCAGACACCTCCTCTGGTTAACAGCTAAACAAAAGCATGACTGGAGAGGAAAAAGTCTACATTAAATATTTATCTCCTGAAGTGTCAGTTTGTGTTTTCTTTATATTCCACGTCAAGAATTCCATGGGGAAAGAGAACGTTTCTAGATTAGGGAGAGGAGCTGCCCAAATCCAAGCTGGGGATTTGGTTGCTGGTTTAAAAAGTCTTTTCCTCCCCCCTCGTTTAGTGCCTGTGATCCCGGGGGTTTGTGGCAGATGGTTCTTACACATCCTGAAAGGACTGGATACTTCCAACATGCTCCCAAAGCCATTAAACGCTGGAAAAGCCTGGCAGGCTTTATAGTTTGCATCCTGCCATTAGAGTTCCCTCTGAAGTCGGTCAGAGGGATGGAATTCCGCTCCAGTTAAAGCCGTTCCCCTTCCCCAAATGTGAAAGCGGCTTAATTAATGACTAATTGTTTCACGAATGTAAACGAGGCCTAATCGTTCCTCGCCCTCTGACTGCAGGCCCTGCTCCCTCCCAGCCCTTGGGAGGGCTGTTTTGTCTCCATTAAACCCCGCCAGGACAACCATCTGCAGCCAGTGGAAAGGGAAGATACTCGGAGCACGGCATTTTTCCGCGGATGGTGACCGTGTTTTCCCTGAGGGGGTAGTTGGTGGGTCCTCAACTGCCCTACAGGCCTCAGAAGTGGGATGAAAATTGCCAAATAGTTGTGCTTTTGGGCACTTTATGTAATAAACACCCAGCTCTGCTCCCCTCCCGCCTTTCTGCGGGGAGAGGAGGAAAAGGATATTGGGATCACCTCCTTGAGGCAAGAGGGAATTAATGTAGGATCTGTGGCGTTCAATCTTTGTATTTTATATCTGAGACCGAGTCAGCCGCTCAGTTAATTCCTCACCAAGGTATGAGCTGCTTGAAGGTGAAGCACGGGAATCACACACAACCCATCCTGCAAACCCTCTAAAGCTCAACTTCCAAACTGCCCCGTTGAAGTGGCAACACTGATTCGTTTTTGTCATCCCAACTGCATTTCCATTGGCAGGTTGCACCAAGATGAGCCACAGTTTGGGAGGTGGAAAAGTTAATTATTTACTTTTTTTATTCTACTGAAAAGGCAGAGTCACTGTTAGAGATCTGATATTGATGTTTTTACACACCTGGCACATAAAAATAGTGGAAGACATTGGATCAGTTAAATTCTTCGAACTTGCAGCTTGGGGCTATTTTATTTTATTTTATTTTATTTTATTTTATTTTATTTTATTTTATTTTATTTTATTTTATTTTATTTTATTTTATTTTATTTTATTTTATTTTATTTTATTTTTAATTTTAGGAGTATGTTTATTCAAGGAAAACCAAGACTGATGTTACAGAAAACATAAATCTAAATCTACATGCTAACGTGCCTAAAAAAAAGGTCTTTAATACTGATATATCTGAATTTTTCTACTGGTTAATAATTTCAGAGAATGCAAAATGAACTTTTTAGAGCTGCCCCAGGGCTTTGAATCCCTACTAAAGCTATGATCATACATTAGTCATGACATGGCAAGCAAGTTGTTGGAAGAATTCACAAGGCCACCACAACCAAATACTGATTATTTTTAATTGACTGATGGATGGCAACAAAGTAGTTTTTGCATTCTGAAATAGTTTAAAAATATTTAAATATTTTAAAAATATTTACATAACTATTTTTAAATTATTTAAATATTTGTTTATTATTTACATATTTTTTACAGTGTGAAATGCCTACAATTCCTATTTTGCTCTCACAAATGGAATAAACCTAGTTACATATTTTAAGGGTTCATATGCTCAGGAAATAATGCCTTAACTTGTAACACTACACACACCTATAGATGTACCCATAGATATTGATGTCAACTCTCTCTTTTTTAGTTGAACTGGATTGTGTTAGTACCTGACTGCATAGCACTGAGCAAGAGATCAAAAGCATGAATGAGAAAGGTCCAAAGTTTACAGAATAGATAACAAAATACTATTATTATGGTCTTTGGCTGTGTAATGGGAAGGTGTAGAGAAGACAGAGCTACATTTCTCTTGGAGGTGTGCAGTGAAAGGGCAAGGGATTGCAATTTAAGTTTCAAAGATTTAAGTGGTCACTAGAAACAAGAAAAAAAAAAGGGTCACCTCAACTGGAACAGGTGTCCAGAGCAGTGGTGTAAGTCACAGAATCATCCTGGAATCATGGAATGGCTTGGGTTGGAAGGGATCTTTAGGATCATCCAGTTCCACCCCCTGCCATGGGCAGGGACACCTTCCACCAGCCCAGGTTGCTCCAAGCCCCATCCAGCCTGGCCTGGGACACTTCCAGGGATCCAGGGGCAGCCACAGCTTCTCTGGGCAACCTGTGCCAGAGTCTGCCCACCATCACAGCCAAGAATTCCTTCCCAGTATCCCATCTAACCCTACTCTCTGTCACTTTGAAGCCATTCCCCTTGTCCTGTCCCTCCAGCCCTTGTCAATAGTCTCTCTCCATCTTTCTTGTAGCCCCTTCAGGCCCTGCAAGGCCACAGTCAGGTCACCCCAAAAGCTTCTCTTCTCCAGCTGAACAATCCCAGCTGTGCCAGCCTTTCCTCCCAGCAGAGCTGCTCCATCTGTCATTGGGTCCTGCCTTGAGCAGAGGTTGGGCCAAATGACTCCAGAGGTCCCATCCAGGGATGAGGGGGGGGGATTTCCTGTGTGTTCTAACAAGTGGAGAGAAACTTGCTGTTTGGTGCCTCATGCATTTATATCACCTTGTGGGGGGTTCCATTAGTCAGGAGTACAAAGGTTTCTTGAGGGGTGAAGGCCAGGGGGTTTGGAACTGGATGATCTTTTATGGTCCTTCACAACCCAAACCATTCTGTGATTCTGGGAATGAAAATAGAAGCGAAGATAAAACCTGGCCTACATCGTAAGTTCCTGTCAATCTCAAAGCAATTTAAAGGGTTACGTTTCAACACCACAGGCTTGGTTTTTTTTTTGGTGATTCTCGGGCATCCAGATCGGTTCTCCTCTCCTAGATCTCCATGATAGGGCTGGAGTGCTAAAAACTGAGCAGTTCCTAACGTTAGTGGAAACTGTGGAAATGTCCAAGGGAGGGCAAGAGGAAAAAAAAGAAGGAGAGTTAATAACTGTATTAAAACAGGCTGATTGATCCTAATGTTGCACCTTTGGGGAAGAGGGGCTGAAATAAATAAATAAATAAATAAATAAATAAATAAAAAATACACAGAGCTATATAAAAATTCATTCTAAACTTGGAGTCTACAGTCAGGTTTGGCACCGCCATAAAATCCCGACATTATTGCGTGTCTATGTCTCATAATTTTTTAGCAGGAGAATTTGAGATGGGATCTGTTGCTTTGGAGGCAGAGAACAAAGGAAAAATGTTGGTTATAAAAATACTGGAAGAGCCTTTCCTCGAGAGCTGAGCAGTTTGAGCTGGGACAAGGTGTCCTACGTGTGGATGATCCAAAAGAAAGGGTGGGGTGCAGGCACAGCCCTCAAATACCATCCAGAATGTACCAGTTTCGTGGGGACACGGCATTATTTGGCTTTCCCCTGCTAAAGAAACACCTGGAATTATTCCTGTCTCCAAAACTGTCATCTATTTCTGCCCATCCTGGCAGTTTAAGTGTTTTCTGCAGCAGCAGAATTGCTCCTTCCCAGGCACAGACCTCCTCAGAAGTGGGTGAATGAAACACTTGTGTGCCCATAGAGTGGTGGGAGTCTGATCCTGCACGGCTGAAATCTGGGAGAGTTTTGCTCTTTGCCAGAGATGTCCTGGGATAGCTGAGTGCTTTTGGGAACCGTCCTGATGGCAGTAAATGGAGCGAGGCACTAAACTGTGGCCACGTTTCTGTAGCAGCGCACGGGACCATCTGTCCACCGTATGTCAATAAAAACAACTCATTACAGAATCACTAAATATAAAGGGCCCCTCCGCTTCAGAAAACCCTCCTGTAGCCCATTCCCAAACTTCCCATTACATCCATGGAACGTCTGGAGCACAGGCTGTAGTTGTCCCATTAAAATTTGAGCTAAGCAAGAGGAAAACTGCAGCCCTGCCCTTGCTAAGGCCTGTCCATTGTTGCCCAGAGAAGTTGTGGATGCCCCTGGAAGTGTTCAGGGTCAGGCTGGACAGAGCTTGGAGCAACCTGGGCTAGTGGAAGGTGTCCCTGCCCATGGCAGAGGGTTGGAACTGGATGGTCTTTAAGGTCCCTTCCAACCCAAACCATTCCATGACGATTCTCTGCCTTCAGACATTAAAACTAATCCCATTTTTGGGGGGGACGACTTTCAAAGTGCAGCAAAGTGGTTCCATCTGTAACTCTCTGCCACACCGGGGCCTTCCAAGATTCTGTTGGAAGAGGGTGAGTGAATCCTGCCTTAACCCTCAAAATCACTTTTCTTCTGCAGATGAAAAGTAAAACACACCCTAATTGTTAATAGCTCTTTTTCACTTGTCCCACATGCAAAAACCTGGTGAGTTGCTTTTGCTGCACTTTTTTTTTTTTGCCTGCTGTGAATTCAGGTTTGGTGAGCTAAATGCATTCCTCTGCCTCCTGTTTTTAAATAGTGTGTGAGGAGGAATACAGGCATTTCCCTTGCAATATATATAGAAATAATGAGTGTTTCTTCCATGTGAGATTTGTTTCTTCTCATTTTCAACTCCAGCTCGCATCTTTGCTTAGCACAGGTTCAGTAATGTGTTGTAAAATTAATATTACTGCTTCACACTATTAACAAATGCATTTAGATCCTTAAAATATTACTTTTCTAAAGGCTTTCCAGTTTCACAAGTGACAGGCCCATGTTTCATCCAGCAAAGCACTTCAAAATCCAGATGCTGGAAAAATGAGCCCAAAATTATGCATCCAGTCAGTATTAGCTATTTATAGACATTCTTTAAATGCATTTGGAATTAAAAAAAAAAGAAAACAAAGCTGTGAAGGTCACAAATCAAAGCATTATTGACGATGACTTATATCCTTCCAAGGTATTTTCTAGCTAAAGATATGGAATATTTCCATTTTTAGAATGCATGAATATTTTTTTTATTGATAAAGTGAGATTCAAGATGCAGTGGAAGTGCCAGCCTTTCTGATATGTACTTTTGAACAGCTTTTGCAGCTCAAGTCAACACTTGATGGAAGTCACTTATTTCTTAAATAACTCGTGTTTTTACAGCTGTTCTCTTTTGCTTTTTTTTTTCTTTTGCTTTCCAACATCTGAACTGAAAAATGCCATAAGTAAAAAGAGAGAAATCAAACCAATAGACAAAAAAAAAAAAAAAAAAAAAAAAAAAAAAAAAAAAAAAAAAAAAAAAAAAAAAAAAAAAAAAAAAAAAAAAAAAAAAAAAAAAAAAAGGAAAAAAAAAAGAAAAAAAAGATTTATGCCAAGGACATAAAAAAGAAGTAAAAAAAAAAAAGCAGTAACAGAAAGGGAGGTTGGTCTGAAGAACTCTGAAGTCTCGTCTTAGTTTTGTTCTCTAGTCAGGTGACTATTTCCACTGGAAACTGGATTACCACATGCATTTACACTTTGTCTTAAGACTATTTTAAGAAAAAAAAATGGTGTTGCCAGTCACGTTGGCTGCATTAATGATCCCCAGCTTTAGGGTGGAGTTTCAAACCAGCAGGAACCCTGCAGGGGATTGTGAAGGTCCATCCACACTCCTCCATCACCCTCTGTGTCATGTTTTCCTTATTCCCAGTAAGTGTCCGTGGCTGTGTCAGGCCCCTTTATGGGAAGTTTCCACATATGGGACCGTTTTTCACATTAGGGACCACTTTTCACGCTCTTTGGAACACCTTAGGATGGCAAACCGAATAGCTGGGATGTGCCCAGATCCCTGTGGGCATTTTCTCTGTGGCAGGGATTGCCAGTAAACTTCTGGGGTAGTTCGCATTCACACAATCTGCTCTTGATTTAACTTGCGCCAGAAAAGTTCGTGTCAAGCCAAATTTAGGGCTTGGTATGATCTCTGTTCTCCCTCCAGGCCCAGAATTCCCCAAGGGAACCTCTCAGGGAAGGTGTTCCCACCCATGGAGAGTGAATTTGGCACAATGAGGTGCCACAGCAGCAGGACAGGGTTGGGGTGTGCCAGTAGAGGCTGAGCAATGCCAGCAGTTTATCCTGGAATCCTGGAATCCCAGAGTGGTTTGGGTTGGAAGGGACCTCTAAAGATCATCCAGTTCCACCCCCTGCCATGGGCAGGGACACCTTCCACTAGTCCAGGTTGCTCAGAGCCCCATCCAACCTGGCCTTGGACACTTCCAGGGATGGGAGTTCCTTGAGACACCTTCCATGAAGGTGTTCACTGGATCTGTCTCCTGGGTGAGTTCCCCAGGACACTCAGCTGCCTCTCCTCTTTGCAGCACCTTGGACCAACAACAGCGATTCACCCACCCAGGAAAAAGCCCCAACAAAATCCTATTGCTCATTAAAACAGTGACTTTCCTCATTAGAACAAGGAGCATCCCCCAGAAACCCGAAAGGAGAAAAAAAAAAGAGGACAATTTTCCAGGGCAGATTACAGAAACATTTGCTGCAGCCCCAAAGTGAGCTCTTGCCTGCAACAGATTGTGAGTGCCAGCACATTCTGTTCCTGAACAGCATATACATTTCTTGAGTATGACAACTGAGGAAATTTATTGAAAGCAGAGAAAATGTGAACTATTTTTTTATTTGTTGCTCATGTATTTCCAAGCTAAGTGTCCATACACTTTAGTTCTCCCATAAATTGAATTGAAGGTTCTTCAGATTTTAGATACTGTTTTTAACTGCAGCAATTCAGGACTATTCCAGGTTTGGATGATCTGCAGTAAATAATATGCAGGTCTAATGTACTCAGTAATTACAGAAAGTGCATGGTGTTTGTAATTTTTGATTATTCAAATTTAATCAAGTAGTTATCCTTGAAAACTCTGTGAGGTGTTCACACAACTATTTATGGCTTTTTTAAAATTACTCCCTGTTTTCTGCTTATTACATATACGCCATCAGTTGGTGCTAGATGCTTAAATGTGGCTGAAAATATGATTATATCACCTGATTGCTGTGTGTGCTGCAAAACTTCCGCTGATTCTTGCCTCCCACTTTCCGTGGGCTCATTAGAAACAGATCTGCTGGGAACAAAGTTAAAAATAGAGGCAGAGGTACCTGACAGATGGAGGGCACCTAGAGCATCCAGTCTGATATTCTGCACATCATCTGTTCTTCGGGTTCACAGAGATACCTCTGGCCTGGAAAATTCAGGTACCAGAGCTGAGTGCAGGATGGCAGCACTGGCTGGTCCTCAAATCCTTCTCGAAAAAGTGGCCCTAAAGTGCAAGAGGCACTGGACAAGGAAGGGTTGGAGGGGATGATAACACTCACCACGGGAGGTTGGGGTGACCCACCTCACCTGCAGAGCTGCTCCAGCCCTGGGAACAGCACAGGGAGCACATGGAGCTGCTGGAGAGAGGCCAGAGGAGGCACCAAGAGGATCCCAGGGCTGGAGCAGCTCTGCTGGGAGGAAAGGCTGGCACAGCTGGGATTGTTCAGCTGCAAAAGAGAAGCTTTGGAGTGACCTGATTGTACCTGAAAGGAGCGTACAGGAAACATGGAGAGGGACTATTTCCAAGTGATGGAGTGCCAGGAAAAGGGGGAATGGGTTAAAACTGACAGAGAGTAGGGTTAGATGGGATATTGGGAAGAAATTCTTCCCTGTGAGGGTCGTTCAACCTGGAGAAGAGAAGGCTCCAGAGAAACCTTAGAGCCCCTTCCAGTGCCTTAAGGGGCTCCAAGAGAGCTGGAGAGGGACTTTTCTCAAGGGCATGGAGTGCCCTAGGACAGTGGGAGAACAGCCTTAACCTGAAGGAGAGTAGGTTTAGATTAGATATTGGGAAGAAATTCTTCCCTGTGAGGGTGGGCAGGCCCTGGCACAGGTTGCCCAGAGAAGCTGTGGCTGCCCCTGGATCCCTGGGAATGTCCAAGGCCAGGTTGGATGGGGCTTGGAGCAACCTGGGATAGTGGAAAGTGTCCCTGCCCATGGCAGGGTGTTGGAATGACATGATTTATAAGGTCCTTTCCAAACCAAACCATTCTGTAATTCTGTGATTCTGTATGTAATTTGCTATTGTTGAATCTTGTTCTTTCACTTTCTAAAACACTTTCAATTTGCTTTTATCTTTCAAAAGGAGATAATAGTTTTTCTTTAGCTTGTGGCTTCAGCCTCGAGATAATCTGTTATTCATTCTTTTGTTAACAGTGTGTGCATCTTCCAGCAGATGTAATTTTAAGTGCATCATTGGTTAAAATGTTTGAAGCAGGTCTGGGCTTTAACAATGGACTGAATATAAATTAGAAACTCCTCTTTGTCACTGTATATCTCTCCTGATGTCATCCTGCTTTTCCACAGCGTTTTTCTTTGGAAAACCAAAGTTCTGTAGAGCCCTGAGGTCCATAATTATAATCTGCAGTCAGGAATTACCTGGTGGTAACTTCATGGCCACGAGTCTTGCTCTTTAGGGCTGACTGGTGCACACTTTCAGCTGAGTGTGGAGCTGAGCTGAGTTTGAATAGTTAAACACAGAAATTTGACAGGGCAGGAAACAGAAAGGCAGCAAAGTGCACCCAGCAGGAATTTTGACTTGATCCGGCAGCTTTTCTAGTTGCCCCTGTGGTTTTGCACTTGGAGGGCACGAAGTCTCGAATTCATTCATTAACTCTCCCCTTGTGTGTGTCTGAGTATTCTGTAACAGGATAAGCATCAGGGAGTAATCATTATCAAACACCCCTACATGGCATTAAGATAGACAGTGAAAACCTTGAGCTGTGGAAAGTGGTTGGTGCAGTTAAATGTGTCAGACGTGACTCAAAAGTCTCCTTCCTTTCTGAAGATATTACTTCATTCATGTTTAACCACATTTGTAAGTGGCCTGGACCGAAGAGATAGCATTTGGGGAATTCCAGACTCTTTTATATGCAGTTGGGAGTTTCAGGAATAGCTGCTCTGCATTCCACGCTGATATATAATCCTCATTACGGCTTTGAATAAGAACATGGTAATTCACCAGAAAAATAAATAAAACAAGTTATTGGTCAGAGTCACTGTATGGGGAGGACTAATAAACCCAAATATTTCTGGCTGTAGTTTAAAGTTCCTGCTGTAAATGAGCTAGTTTAGGGCTGTTATCCTCCCCTGAGATCACGGGCTGGAACGTGAGATAAGCAGTAGCTGCACAGATACTTTTGGGTGGTAGCACAGAAATGTGTCCTCTCCACCAGCTCTGCATTCAAAGGGGAGGAGAGGAGGGATTAGTGTAGGACAACTGGTCCTCAAAAAAAATTAAAAAAAAAGTGGAGGAAAATCCATCTTCCATCTCGATGAACTCCAGGAGGGGCAGGCACAGAAAGAGACGGCACTGACATCAGGTTTTCAGGTTGTTGGGGTCCTGGATTATTGGTATGAGTGCAGAGCCAACTGTGACCCTCAACCCTCTTTGCCTCACACACAGGTGGTGACACGTGGCTTGTGCTTCAGTCACTGACTTGCTGTTGGTATTACTCAAGTTGTGGTTTCATGGTCAGCTCGAACCACGCCAACCTCATGTTTGTTCCAGCGGGGGCAGGTCTTGCCCACTGCTCCAAGCTGCTCCCTCCTGCCACCTGTTATCCTGAGGTCTCCAGGGAGGCTCTTCAGGAGGAAGGCTGTGTTCTACTTTATTTACTGAAAAAAAAAAAAAAGTAAAAAAAAAAAATAAAGAAAAAAGAGATTTAGCACCTCTCCTGTGAAGACAGGCTGGGAGAGTTGGGGTTGTTCAGCCTGGAGAAGAAAAGGTTCTAGGGAGACCATAGTGGCCTTAAGCTGAAGGAGGGCAGGTTTATATTAGATATCAGGAAGAAATCCTTCCCTGTGAGGGTGGGGAGGGCCTGGCACAGGTTGCCCAGGGAAGCTGTGGCTGCCCCTGGATCCCTAGAAGTGTCCAAGGCCGGGTTGGATGGGGCTTGGAGCAACCTGGGCTAGTGGAAGGTGTCCCTGCCTGTGGTGAGGGGATAGAACCAGATAACCTTTAAGGTCCCTTCCAAACCAAACAATTCTATGATTAACTTCTTTATGTGTTTCTTAAAAGTGAAAATTCTGTCATTTTTTTTTCTTCCAAAATTGAAACCCATCAATCCACCAGCTCCACTCAGCTTTTGGGGTTTTTTTTCCACATTTTTTTAAAAAAGAATAATGCCATGTTATTAAAAAAAAAAAAAAAAAAAAAAAAAAAAAAAAAAAAAAAAAAAAAAAAAAAAAAAAAAAAAAAAAAAAAAAGCAACACTCAAACTATCAAGGGAAGTTATTAGAAAATTATTTGCTGGGTTTTGCTCTTTGAGATGTTTCCCCCCCCCAGAAATCCGTGTCTGCAGGGCAGAACCAGCCATGATCCCGGCAAACCCCAGTGCCAGCAGTAGCTCCAGAACCTTCTCCTAAACCTGGAATTATTAGAGGAGGGTAGGCATAAACTCACCGTGCTGTGCAAGAAGCTTATTTGCTTGTTTAGCAGTTCCCAAATTGCCCACTTTGTAAGATTCTTCTGAGCTTTGCCCACATCAGCTAAGGCGGGGTGGGTGGATTTCTGGATTGCTTGAAGCAGTGGCAAAAGTCCAGTTTATGAGGATTTCACCTCTTTTCTTCTTAGTCCTGTTCAAGGACTTAATTTAAAGAAATTAATAACTAAATAGAATAACCTAATTTCAGTAAAGCCTTAGGAATAAAGCAGCAGCATTAGGGGAATGTGTGCTTGTTGGTTTTTTTATTAGTGGTCTTTGCAATTCCTGGGATCTGTGATCCCTTTGTAACGTGCAGCAAACCTAAATTCGGCTTAAATTTGCTATACTGGGTCTCCTACCACAACTGGAATTATTTTAGGTGTCCAGAAACCACAGAAAGGTTGAAAACCATGTGTAGGGCACCAAAGAAGTGCAGCTTTAACCTCCACCAGCAGGAGCTTGTGCTGTTTCTGCACAGCAGGTTGACAGTCCTTCTGCCTGTTGAATACCCCAGCCTTCCTCTCTGTTACAAGCTGCCTCCCCATTGCTGGCAGGACCCAGACACACTAAAAGAATTTTCCTGAAAAAAACCCAAAAAAACAAAAAACAACCAGAACTGGACATCTCAGAAGTTTTCCAACAGCTGAAAACCATCAGTGCTCATGAACGAGGTGAGCAGTCCAGTTGCATGGCAGAGTGAGGGGGTCAGCAAGTCCTGCTGGCACTCATGTGGGATGTTCTGCATGACTGCTCAGGGATTCACCTCCTGTGAGTAATGGCAAAAACCCTAAGTTATGCTGGTGAAATCTGGGCCAGTGCCACTGTGTATTATTCATTGTGCAGCCTGTGCTGGGATCACCCTTTAATATTGTCCTTGCTTCCAGTGCACCAGGAGTCTGGCCCAGTGATTGGGGCATCTCGTTTGCTGTTGGTTAAAGCAGCCCTTCATTATCTGGGATTGGTGGCTGTATTTTGAATATTGTTCCCTGTGCAGAGAAGGACTTTTAGCCTGGGAGAAATGGAGGCTCAGGGGAGACCTTCTCACTCTCTGCAACTCCCTGAAAGGAGGTTGTACCCAGGTGGGGGTCGGGCTCTGCTCCCCGGTAAAAGCAACAGGATGAGAGGAAACGGCCTCAGGGTGTGGCAGGGGAGGGTCAGGTTGGACATCAGGAAGGATTTCTTCACTGAAAGGGTGGTTGAGCTTGGAATGGGCTTCCCAAGGAGGCATTGGAATCCCCATCCCCAGAGGTGTCCAAGGAAGGACTGGATGTGGCACTCAGTGCTCTGGGCTGGGGGACAAGGTGGGGATGGGGCACAGGTTGGACTCGATGGTCTTGGAGGTCTTTTCCAACCTGAACGATTCTGGGATTTGGGCCATGTTCACCCCTGACAGAAAAACATCACAGGATGTTGTTTCTTTATTTGCTGCAGTCAAGCTCAGCTCCATGTGGGCATCACTTTGCCAGGAGTTTGGCCTGGAGCCTTTTTGTATCAGCGTTGCTGACTGCCTGGTCATGTTTTCCTGCATTGCAGTAGTGCAGTGGTGTAGGACACAGCAGGAGGAACCTGCTGGCTTTTTTAGGTGAGCACATCATGCCAAATTATTGAGAATGTGCCTGAATTCCTTTCTGCAAGGTAACACGAGTTCAGAAATGTACCACAGGGCTGTGTAGTGCCCCCGCTATAGGGGTGATGTTCAGCCCCTCAGTAATTTGCCAAGATAGGTGTAGATTAAAAGGTTTGATCCTTTTGATATGACTGTAGAAAGGAAGAACAAGGCACTCACATCTGGTGAACTCCAGGGCTGTGCATAATTCCACGACCCTTTGATGTATTTACATAACTCCAAAAACTCTGGTTGCACGTACAGAAATACAACAGGCTCCTCCTGGGTAGCACTGACATTCCCAGCTCTGGCTGGTTTCGTGCAATAACATGGTGTAATCTTGATATTTTAATCTGTCCTGAACACCATTTCTGTCTCCCATCTCCATGGCAATAATTGTTACTTCTCACCAGTCCCATTGTTCTTGTGTGACGCTTCGGGTGCGTCAGGGGATGGAAACCAGCCCCAAAAGCCAGATCCTGGCGTGAGTATTTAGTGCTGCCCACAGCCTCATGCCAGCTCTCCTCTTTTCTCAGGGATTTGCCCAGAACGTGTGATTCTGGTCTATTGTCCCAGCAGTCTCCTGCCTGTTCTCTCCCAGGTCTCTTGGGGAATGCTCAGGATAGTTCTGTCCCCAGCATTTAACTAAAATACAGTTTATTTGCATTTTGGGGGTGCTTGTTGATTGGGGTGTGGGAGTACACTGAGAAGCATCTGGCCACTGCCAGCAGAAGCTTTAGGGTCCATCTTTGGGATGTTTCAGAAGGACTGCTGTGTCTCCACTCTTCAGTTACTCTGCCCTGGAGATCGGTCCTGCTAAAGCTGGATTAATAAATGCTAATCTTGACTCAGGACACCAAGAAGTGGAAGAAAACCAGCTCTGTGGCTCTGTGGCTACAGATATATCTTTCCATAGAATCACAGAATGGTTTGGGTTGGAAGGAACATTAGAGATCATCTCATTCCAACCTCCTGCCTTGGGCAGGGATACCTTCCACCAGACCAGGTTGCTCAGAGCCCAATCCAAGACGTCCTTCCAGGATAACCATAAATCAGGAAGGCACTTAAACAAGTGTTTAAATTTCACTTTCCTGAACAGAGATGTCTCTCTAAACCAGGCTTTTAGGGAGAATGGAGAAAAAGACAGATTATTTGAAATAATATTCCCATTCCTGCATTTTCCACGTGTTTTCTAATGTCCTTAGTTGCCAGTCCCAATTTATTAGCAGTTGTTTGTTTGATGCTTGAGTTACTGAGCAGGACTCGACATAATTTACATCATATATTGTTGTTTTAACTGGTTTTCATGGTTTTCCACCCCTTACATGTGCAGACTAATGCTCCCCACCTGCCCCAGCCCCTCTGTGCTGTATTACTGGACATGGATAAGGGATTCCAGAACATCCAAGTGCTGTTAATTGAGTGGCTGGACCAGATTTGCAGCTCTTGTGATACGGTGCTTATTTATATCAACTCCAGATCTGTCCCAGTCCTGCTGAGTGTTTCTAAAATTGGGAAATGTGGCAATCCCTGACAGCTTGGGTGAACAATGGAGCTGTGCAGGGCAGAGCATGTCCCACATTCTTATTTTTAATTGTCCATTACAAAGAAAGAATTAGAATTTTAGGCCTGACTGTTTTCTCCTGTATGAAATATATTCCAAACAGATACTGTATACACAGGTTTTCTTGGAGCTTCAACCGTGCTGACTCTCAGGGAGGTCTGGGGAAGGAAAAGGTGCTTCTCTTACGAAAAGATAAGAGATTTCTCTGGAAAATAAAACTTCTAAAA
Organism: Empidonax traillii; assembly: GCF_003031625.1. Taxonomy (NCBI): domain Eukaryota; kingdom Metazoa; phylum Chordata; class Aves; order Passeriformes; family Tyrannidae; genus Empidonax; species Empidonax traillii. The sequence goes on from NW_020956547.1 coordinate 99,347, forward strand.
TGTAATCATATGACTTCTGTTTCTTTGGCTGTGCAGCTGCCTTGGGATCTGAGCTCCTGGTACCCACGCTGGCCTGTTAAAGGACATGATTCAGACTGTCCCAGATCCAGCAGCTCACATCAAGGTTAGTTCCCTGTTTGCTGTGTGTCCTCAGACGTTTGGAGACTTATAAAATTAAAGAATATGTATTCACACCCCGGATTTTCTTCCGTGTTTATAAATTGTCCTGCTGCCCAACACCAGCTCTTTTATTCCTCAGTATTTATGTGCTGTTTTCTGAGCTGGTCCTGCAGTCTTTGCTGCTGACACCTGTGTGATGTCCTGTGAAGGGTGTGGATATTTTAAGCGTAGCTTTTTCTAAAATTAAACCTCCTCCATCAACCTTTAATATTTGGTGGGCTTGATAAAATGAACCTAATCGAAAAACGTTGAGTTTATACATCCCTGGTTCCAAAAGCTGGTGGCAAACGTTTGGTTCATCTGAAGAAAGAAAACGAGCCCAGAGCGAAAATTCAAAACCAAACAGGCAATCTGTTTGGAAAGGTTGAGTGCAGAGTTTAAAATTCTTTGAAACCAGCATTGGTTTGCCACATTGTAGAAGGAGCTGTAGTGTTTTTACTGTATTGTTACTATTATTATTATTATTAGTAGTAGTAGTAGTCGTAGTAGTGTTGCTGTGTTTTCTTATTCTTCCTCACTGAAGACTTGGAACCTGCTGGACCTGGCAGTTGTAGCTGGTGATGTGTTGCTGGAAACGAGTAATTTTGGGGTATTGCACAGAAATTTCTTCAGGAACTGTAGTGCTGAAACCAGTAGTAATGGGTTCACACCGAGAGAGAGTGGGTTTAGATTGGATATTGGGAAGAAATTCTTCCCTGAGAAGGTGGGGAGGCCCTGGCACAGGTTGCCCAGGGAAGCTGTGGCTGATCCTGGATCCCTGGAAGTGTCCAAGGCCAGGTTGGACGGGGCTTGGAGCAACCTGGGCTAGTGGAAGGTGTTCCTGCCTTGGCAGGGAGTGGATCTGGATGATCTTTAAGGTCCCTCCCAACCCAAACCATTCCATGATTCTATTCTAAATAGCATCTGAGCCTCACAAAGGAACTGATATGGGGGACACTATTCCTGCCTCATTATTGCATCATCTAGAGGTTTTATTTGGAAAAGCTTTCCTGGCTGCTTCCAAATAATAACAGTAACTTTTGCAAAGTAGAAAGACACTCTTGTAGCAGTGTCTGAGATGGGAAAAGCCAACAGATCCTTGTGCACAAACAACGTGATGAACCCATGTTTTTCTCATTCACATTGGTTTTGCCATCTGAAAATGCTGCTGGTGTAATAAGATGGCTGTAATCAAATAAACAGATCAGCCATACTGGGCTGGAAGTGAAAATTTTTCTGTCTTTCATTCTGAATGCCTTTTTGCCTGCCCTTCCTTGAAGTTACACTTTCTACGAGTTCTTCCGTGGAGATTCTTCTCAGTTGGCTTCCATCTCCCAGTCAGCAGCTCTCTATAGAAAAGCTTCACTTTACAACTTACCTTTAATGGAGGCATGGAATGAGAATGAAATATTATTTTAATCCACTCACTTTTAATGTAAAACGTAGTGAATGAAAGAACCTCTCTCTCTGTTTCTCTGTGTTGTTTTTGGGTTGTGTTTAGATACTAGGATGAGTGGCAGTAGTGGGAGAGCTTGTGCCTTCCCTCTCTCCAGGTTTTCCCAAACCCAGCACTTTCAGAGTCTTCTGGTCCCCAGTTGCTTTTATGGGAGGAGTAGAAAAACATCCCCCCTGACTCCCCCAAAAGTCTCACCTCAATGTGTCTCATCACCTGCATTTCAACCAGTCAGACTTCAAAACCCTGAAGGGGATTTAGCACCTCTCTCCATGCTGCCTGAATGTCCCCAGCACCAGAAACAACCTCAAGAAGAACTCAGTTTCATGTTCTCTGCGGAAAATGGTGCCCAAAAGTAGGTTTTTATGACCACAGGAGCCATGGCATCTTATTACAGCAAGAGAGCTGCATAAAAATCTCTGTAATGGTTTGTTCAAGGGGACTTGGAGGAGCCTGTTTTCAGCAGAACATCCCCCTGAAGTTGTTGTTAAATTGAAAAGGGGTGTGAGAAAGGCAGTTGCTCTGTGTTTTGGGGTGGGAAAGCTGGCCAAGCAGACATCAAACCCTTCCCATTTGTGTTTATGTCATCAGGGCCTGCTGTGGTCTAAACACATTCTTCTGGGAAGCTGCCGTGGGTGCTCTGTTCATTCGGGCTTTTAAAGTGGACATAACAATATTCTTAAAAATCAGCCATGGTAAAGGATGGCTCATGGGACAGACACTTCGGTGTGATGGTCTGGAAAAGGTTTCCTGGAGAAGCTGTGGGTGCCCCATCCCTGGAAGTGTCCAAGGCTGGGTTGGAGCAACCTGGGACAGTGGAAGGTGTCCCTGCCCATGGCAGGGGTTGGAATTGGGTGATCTTTAAGGTCCCCTCCAACCCAACCCATCCTGTGATTTTAGGATTTTAGGATTCTATGATCTCCCATTGCTGTCATTGCAGTCATCCTTGGTACACTTTTGTTTGATTGTCACATGGTGTTGTTTCTTTATTCCCTTGAATAAGCAGACACGGCCTCATTCGTGCACATTTAGAGCTGTGACTTTGGAAATTCACTTTCTAGGAAGTTACCTGGGTTATTAAGATTTGACAAATTCCCACATTTAGGTTTTCTGCCTGAACATGTGCAGAAAAATAATGCAAAGAAAAAAAAAAAAAGGCAATATGAACACCCAGACTCATGTTTTGCCCAGGAAAGAAACATTTGATGTGGATGAGAAAAAGGCTGTGTCTTTTCAGACTTCCAGTTCAGCAAAATATGGGGAGTTTTGACCCTGATCTTTGAGCAGTTCCACACGTGTTTAGTGCCCGTGAGAGGACTGAAATAAGCAAGATGACTCACACTGGTAGAATTGTCACTTTGTATGGTCAAGGCTGTCATTTACACACATTTTCATGCCATATTTCTGTTGTTCTATTATCATTAGACTCCAGTTCTTACAGCCATAGTCACAGAAACACTCTGAAATGTGGCCTGAGATGTGCATCTTTTAGTTTTATACCGTGTGAATACTGATCCTTCAAAAAACCTTTTATTTTTTTAAGGGTTAAATTCCGGTTTTAGCAAAGATGAAAAGCTTGTTTGACTTTGGTTAGCTTGTTCCATCACTGTGAGGGGATTCTGTGGAAACAATTCTCAGGAAAAAATGAGTTACTGCTTTTCCTTTGGCCCTCAGTGGGCAGAAAGAGTCCAGGGTATGTAAAAAAAAAAAAAATTACTGTATTTATCAGGAATGGTGTCTGTCCTGGGATAAATGGGTGGGATTTTCGTTGAATCAAGGCTAGTGGAAGATTCGGTGTGATTTTTCTGTTCCCTGTTGATGATTTTGGGATGACTGAAGAGGCAGGTGAATGGCAGCACACTGTGGATTGCAACCCTCCTTTTGCACTGCAGAAGCTGAAAGATGGGAAGAGTTCATCTTCCAGACACCTCGAGCAAAGAGGATATTTTTTATTAAAAAAACTCTCAAAGGGCATCAAACATTTGGGGCCGAGTTCAGCTGCTCTATGTCCCTACAACCTCATTTGTTCTGCTGATGTCACTGAGGTTGTCGCCTCTGAATCTATCAAAGTGGGGCTACCAAATCTGGAAGCTCTTCCTAATACTGCAGTGAATGAAAACTTGGTTTCTCAGGCGAAATAGAAGAATTGTTCCATTTCTGCAGCCATTTCTGACAACTACTCCTGCATTTAGCCTGGATTAGGGTGGCACATGCACGTTTCCAGGCACAGCATCCCATATTGTCAGTGGAAGACTTACAAAACCTGATCTCGCAGCTCCTTTGTTGGTCAAGGGATATGTTGGATTTCAGATTGTGGCAGCTGAAGAGATGCTGCTGGATGTACCTAATCTGTTGTGTTATGGTTAAATCTGATTTTTTTTTCTTTTAACTGGTATTATTTGTTCAGGAGCATATTCTGGGTCTGATATAATCTGTTATTTTTCCTGGAATTGTAGAGTCTCTAAGTAGGATCCAAGACTTTGTTGTGCTGGGAGTTTTGTATGCACAGTCCAGTCTCTGCCTGAATAGGCAGGGGGACAAGAAGGGAAGGATGGTAAAATTATTATTATTATTATTATTATTATTATTATTATTATTATCCTCCAGGATAAGGAGGATAAACCCAGGCTTTTACTCCCACCTCTTTTTAGGGTCTTGACTAAGCTGGAAGCCTGGTCTTTGCAGATTCTTTGCGTTGCTGAAGCACTTCTTTCACTGCTTATAAAGTGATGTTTGGGCAGCACAGCTGGGAGTGAGAGCAGGGAAACCCGAGCCAAGGACACCAAAGAGCTTTGCCCAAAGCCCCACGTGAAGTGAGCTCATGGCAGACACATTGCAGCGTGGATGCCTCCATCTGGGATATGTAACACTGCTGGATCACAGGATGTCACCACTGGAGTCAGAGCGATAACACGCTGCCATCCCTTCTAGAAAATATGGAATAACTGCTCCTGGGAGCTGCTGGTTAATGAGCCAAACCTCCTACAGGTCTGAGCTGGTGGTGACCCCGTGGAGGAACGGCCTGCAGTGACCTCTCCCTGGGAGAAGGTGCCTTTAGCCCCAGAGCACAGGGGTGAACGAGCTGCTGGGGACTTAATCTGGGCTGCAAACTGGCTGCCTGACAGCTGCTGTGGGATGGCTGCTGCCTGCAGGGCTACAAATGATCCCCTGGGGCAGATGTGGGTGGAAAAGCACCAGTCTCAGCAGCCCTTGGAGTTGTAAGTCCGACCTCTCTCCGCTTACCCCTCACTGTGTCCTCCCGTTCTGAATTCTGGCAAAGCTTCCAAAGCTCTCCCCCTGCTTTTGTACTGACAGGGTGACACCACTGTCTCGGTGTCACTGTGGTTCTAACCAGTTGTTGAGCCTTGTTTGAACAACAGCCACGGATCACTTTGTGCTCGCGGGAAATAAAGGAGCTGAGTTTATCACGGGCGTGGGGGACACTCCTCCAACCTGTGCTCCTTCACCCAGCCCCCAGACCTCCAGGCTTCAAACTGGGTGTGTCATTTCCATCCTCCCTCAGCGTTACCCGTAATAATCCCAGAATCACTGCTGGTTTTGAATGCTAGAACGTCCTGGTGAGCAGAAATTGTGATTTACTTCTCAGAAGCTTAGAATTCTGGCTTGTAACCAAACGATTGCCGTAGAGTTTCAGTGGGGAAATTCTTCCTTCTTTTTATTTTTTTTTATTAATTTTTTTTTTTTCTCTGGAACTCTGCCTCTCCTCTCTGCCTGAGCAAATACCTCCTTGCTAAAGGAAAAGGGAGATAATGGCTTCTGTGTGCTATAATTGATGAACTTTCAGCAATTCGGAGCAAATCCAAGACTGCTGCCAACAGCCAGATGGAAAACAGTGTTAATGACATGTTCAAAGAAGAGTATGTTATTTTGATAGGGGATGGTCTAGAGACTTTAATCTCTATTGTTATAGGGACTAATGGCATGGATAATTCCTTAAGTGGGGCCGTTTTTAAACAAAAATTATCTTTCTCATAAGCAGGAAAGAGCAAACTGAAGAGCACCAAATGCATTTTCAATGCTCAGGCTGATAGATGTGCTTTACACTAACCCTCTGTTACATGGAGTCAGATGTGTTTTAAATCTCGTTTCTGCAGTCTGCCAGACAGTCAAGAGTCTGGACATTTCTGCTGCTGATGGGTGGAAATCATAAAATGGATGGTTGGTGGAAAACCAGAGCCAGGGTGAGAAGCTGAGGGGTGGGGAGAAGTCATGAGAAGCTGGGAAAGGATGGACAAGACAAAGTGGGAGAGGAAAACTTTTGGGGGAATGAGGAAGAAGATTCCTCCTGTTCCTGCTCCTCAGTGGGACCGAGGGCTCCGAGGTCTCATCAGTGTGATTTTTGGGCAGCTTAGGGATTCCAAGTGGCTGTAAGGACAGTCTGCTGCTCCCTTGACAAATTACAGAAACCACCTGCCCAGGACAGCCCTGGCACGAATCTGCGCTGCAAATGCTGAAGATGTGTGGGGATTATCTCCCAGCAAGTCAGAGATTACAGTTTAATATACAGTGGATTTGTATTTTGCCTTGATGTGGCCACAAATATCCCGAGCAATGGGTCATCTTTAGCCTTTTTCAGGGATGATTCTCCCTGACATTGTTGGGAAGCGTCTCCTCCTATTCAGCCACCCCCATTCCCTCTCTGTGTATCAGCTCTGTACGGATTCAGATTCCCTAATTTCACCCTGCTCTTGCTCCTCCTCACCTTCTGGAAGGGGGAGATTTATAGGGAGAGCTGAGGGAAGGTTGCCAAGCATCCCACAGCCTGTCCACATTAGTTCTGCTCAGAGTCCATCTCAGGCGGTGGGGTCAGGCAGCCTTTCCCCCCTCCCCGCCGCATCCAGCCTTGCTTCCAGCTGTACTTGCTGCTTGGTCACAAATGCGGTCACAAATGACCACTTTGTTATCCTTCTGGTGATCCCTTCTAGGCCTGAAAAGCATTTTCCAGAGGCTGCTGCTCCAGCAGCCCAGACAGGGATGGATTATTCTCTTGGACTTGGGGATGTGCTTTGTCTGCTCAAAAATGAATCTCTCCCCTCTCTCACTCTCCCTCCTCTTCCTCCTTTCTCTCTCTCCCCCATTTAAAAAAATCTCAAACTTGTTCTAAAACCCATCCTCTTTAGGATTATTTCACCAATCCTGTTGCTGTCCCAAAGTTGACTTTAGGCTGAAATATCTTTTGCTGATGTGGTTTTTTATCCCCCTTCTTTAGATTATTAATACAGACATTACCTCATAAACAGTTATGGGCATTTGATTAGATACCTTTCACCAATTTGCTATTTTATCATTTGCCATGAGATTTTCACTCTTGTTCTCCAGGACATTTTCAGACTCTCAGTGTTATTTCCCAAGACAATTCAAATTCTCACTGTGAAAGGTATTCCTTTACCTCATCAGTAGCCAGTATTTGGGTATTTACAAACGTGTTTCATTAGAACGAGAAACTGATTCTCTGCAATAAATGTATTCTTGGTGCAATTTTGTTCATTTATCAAATAAAGGATGACTGCTGCCCCCCTAAAATCCCATATCTGCCTTGCCAGCCAGTTCTGTTCCCAAGAAGCTCCTCTGTGCTACTTCACTACCAGGCCCTTCTCAGAATTACAGCTTTTTTGCTGTCTGTAAAACCCAAACGTTGCCCTCCATATTTACAACATGGTTAAACTCAACTAATATGGGTGAGTTTTACTGTATTATCATAGAATTATGGAATGGTTTGTGTTGGAAGGGACCTTAAAGATCACCCAGTGCCACCCCCTGCCATGGGCAGGGACACCTTCCACCAGCCCAGGTTGCTCCAAGCCCCATCCAACCTGGCCTTGCACACTTCCAGGGATCCAGGGGCAGCCACAGCTTCTCTGGGCAACCTGTGCCAGGGCCTGCCCACCCTCACAGGGAAGAATTTCTTCCTAATATCAAATCCAACCCTAACCTTCAGTCTGAAGCCATTCCCCCTTGTCCTGTCCCTCCAGGCCCTTGGAAATAATCTCTCTCCATCTCTTACATCCCTAAGCCAGTTTTTTTTGACACAAAAGGGATCAATTTCTTCTGCTGCTGGGGCTTAAAAGGGTGTTTGACATGTGCACCATGTATTTCATGTTGCCTGTGATTACCTTGGATCAAAGATAAACTTGCTGGCAATCATTATCACCTCCCTGCAGAGCAGTGAAAGTTTGGTAGGACACTGTAACCTGCTCTTGCGAGTTCTGCAGAGCAGCACTGGGAAGGAGGAAGGTGAATCTGTGGAGCATTGTGAGCCTTCCAGGATGAGCTGACAGAATTGTTTGTCTGTGTTAGTCATGTAGAGACATTTTCCAAGATCCCAGAAACCTGGCATGTCCAGGCTGTGAATAATGTGGGAGAAATCCTGGCACAGGTTGGGCAGAGAAGCTGTGGCTGCCCCTGGATCCCTGGAAGTGTCCAAGGCCAGGTTGGATGGGACTTGGAGCACCCTGGGACAGTAGAAGATGTCCCTGCCCATGGCAGGGGTTGGAATGAGATGAGCATTAAGGTCCCTTCCAGCACAAGCCATTCTTTCAGTTTAAGCAGCTTCTGGGTTCCCTTTCTAAAGAAAAGGAGGGGACCTGTATCAGGAAGGGGTGAATTGTCCTTGGGAATCACCTTTCTTTTGTCATTGTTTCCATGAGGACTCAGTGCAGGTTCACTGAGCAGAAGGGGGGACTTGGAGGTTGCTCTTTATTGGATGGACTCCATCCCATCATGCATGCTATGACTTCAACATGTAATATGGAACTAGGGGTACACCCAGGCCCTTTTGAAACAAGCCAGCTCCAGTCCCAGAGCAACCCAGTCTCATCAAGATGACTCTTTATACATGTGCAGCAATCCTTTGGAAAGCGGGGAGTAGGTGGTAGGCTGTGAGGGAGCAGCTGTGTCCCAACCTGAGCCAGTATCTCTGGGTGGGAGAGTGGGATGGAGATTTGCAGGGCAGCACCACAGGTCATGTCTGAAGGCACTTGGGACACGTCCTTTGCTGCCTTCCTCCCTTCCCCTGAGCATCCTTGCAAAGGAACCCACATTGGTGAGCAGGTAGGAACCTGAAGGGCTCTCCTGGAGAAAATCTGGGAACGAGGGCTGCAGAGCACTGTGGGCTGCGTGGCATGGACTGGAGTGCCTTGGGAAGAGCTTTGCCAGCAGGGCAGGGAGGGGATCCTGCCCCTCTGCCCAGGGGGGCACCTCTGCAGGGCTGGGCCCAGCTCTGGCTCCTCAGCACAGCAGGGACAGGGAGCTGCTGGAAGATGATTCAGGGATGGAACATCTCTGGGAGCAGGAAAGGCTGAGGGAGCTGGGGCTGTTCAGCCTCCAGAGCACACACTGAGAGGGGACCTCCCCCAGGTCTGTGGGGTCTGCAGGGAGGGGGCAGAGGATGGACCAGGCTCTGCTCGGTGGGGCCCAGCAATGGCACAAGAGGAACGGGCAGGAACTGATGCCCAGCAAGTTCCACCTGCACAGGAGGAAGAACTTCTTGGCTGTGCAGTGACCCAGCACTGAACAGATCACCCAGAGAGGGTGTGGAGTCTCCTCCCTGGGGATATTCCAGACCCCTCTGGACACAATCCTGTGCCCTGTGCTCTGGGATGACCCTGCTGGAGCAGGGAGGTTGGACCAGATGACTCTCTGTGGTCCCTTCCAACCTGTCCCATCGTGGGATTCTGTGGGACACAGCTGGCACACATGTCCAGGTCTGGGACAGCAGAGCTTTCCTGCCCAGCAGTTAAACTAAGAGGCCCTCAAAATGAACTCAGAATGAACAAAAAAAAGTTATTTAAAACACAGTTGGAGGCCAATTGAGAATTCAGTTAAAGGACCCCACTGACTCCTCAGTAACAGCTTCAGAAAATCTTTCCAATTCTCCCAGAATTGTCCCAGAACTGCAGCCAGCAAGCAAAGAGTGTGTCAGCCATCACAGAGACATTATTAACTCAGACAGAGGAAAATATACTTTCAGTTATTACATGCTAATAAAGCACAAACTAAACAAATTTAGGCAACAGGAGCAATTATACCATTAAGCTTTTAACTGCAAGATTGATTTTTAAATTACTAATAATCTAAACCAAAGTATGCACACACAGAGAGGAAGGGGGAGGAAGGTAATTTTACCAGTTGAATCTAATCAGTGCCTCAGTTCAAATGCAGAGCTATAAATGCCAAAATATGTGAGATCTGATGCAAGAACAGGAGTGGAACCAGAATGGATGAACATTCCTCGCTTGACCACATTCCTGTAACTGGGAGGAAGTTGAACACATGGAGTGGGGGGAACTGGATGAGCTGGGCTATCTCCAGAGCTGGTCTGCGCTCCTGAACTACCTTTTGGAAGCAGTGAACTGAGGCACAAACTGTGGGCTCAGCCTTGTGCTTGCAGGAGCCCTTCCACGTTCTGGCGCCGTCACCTACAGAGGATAAGCTGGGTCCTCACTCAGCCAGGAGAGGGATGGAAATGGAGAAATTCCCCTCTTCACCTGGAAAAAAGCTGTTCACAGGGAGGTTGGGGCTGTGCTGGGCTGCAGCAGAAGGTGGGTTTGGTGGTCAGTGCCCTCGTGGCTGCAGCGTTGGGTTTGTTTCCATGGCACGCGGCAGGGCTGCTCCCTTCGAAGAAAAGTATAAATCATCATCGACTAAAACTGATGTGCTGCCATATTTACCCAATCTCACTGGTTGTCCTACATCATGTTTTAGCATATAAGTTACATGACAGAGTTATCCAGGGGTTGCCAGCTGACACAGAAACAAACCCTCATGTTAAATTGCCTGCAGATGTCCTCTTCCAACTCCTGTAAGGAACTTCTACCAGTTCTCTCTCTCTCCCCCCCCTCAACCTTTTTTTTTTTTTTTTTTTTTTTTTGTGTGTGTGTGTTAAATAAAAGCAGCAGAAGAGGGGGAAAACAATCTCAGTTGAATCTCTGTGCTAGTGCCTCTGTTTTCAGGACAGGAAGCCTTCAGAAGACAATGCAATTTATAGGCAAGCGCAGCAAAAAGCCCTGTAAGGATTTCCATGAGCCTTAGTGGACCAAGCAAGTCGGGGTTGTTTCTAAGCCTGGAGCTGACTGAATAATGCCAAGCCTAATGCTGCCAAGGTGGGCTTTTCAGAAGATTCAGACCTGAGGAGGTGAGAAGATCTTTGTGTTCTGTTGCCTGTTGTAATGTGTTTGATACCAAAATTTGTGGCTCGAGAGTTTCGACTGGGCATCCCATTAGTTTTGGTATCAATCTAAAGAGAATATGGATTTTATCTGATGGACTCGAGTTCTTGTTCTGTTTGGCAGAAATCTCCAAGTAAGGCTGTGACATTCTTGAAAGCGTTCACTGTTTTCATTTACATAATTAGGAATTTTTGTTTTGTTTTCGTTGTATGAATTTTCCCGGAGTTTGTGAACTTTTTGCCTGGCTGCCTCCCTTGGTTGGGGGAAATCACAGAATGTTGTTTCTTTTGCCTGGCTGGAGGAGTAGGGGCTATTTATGCCTGGTTTTAAAATAGACTTTCTGCGAGTGCTTACGCTGCTCTCTGCAATGGGATATTTCTGGCTGATCAGCCCCAGCCAAAAGCAATTACAAAAGGTTAGTGGAGAGCAGAGCTGCCACTTAAACACCTCCACGAAGTATCAGCCCCTTCAAAAGCTGTGAGTGCCAAGCAGCTCCCACTTGGAACAATGGGAGCTGGTGAGCGCCGACAGCTTCCGAAAATCTGGCCTCGTGTGGCTTCAAGAAGAGATTGATTAGCGAGTCCAGCAAACTGGTTTTTGTTTTTTTTTTTTTTTTCTGTACTTGCTCAGCTCTGTATGGAGAAAATTATGTGTGCTTGTGGAGTGCTCAGCAGTGGCAGGTGATGCAGGTTCCTCCTGGGAAGGTGGAATTCCAGGTGGGTTGGCAGGCAGGTGAGGAGGGAGTTTTTTCCCAGGTTTGCTTCGGGAGAGCTTCGGCCAGGAGTGCTGAACCTCGCTGAGCAGGTAGAGGGAAAGCCCTGGAGAGCTCCCTCTGTAACTCCCCCCACATGGATCTGTTTTCTGCAAGAAAAGTAGTTTCCCCATTTGTCTTAAACGGCTTCGGAAGTGACATAAATGAAAACAGAAAAGGCCACTCTGACATTACTGAAATAGGGATGTCCAGATGGGAAATTACAGCAATATCACTTGTGCACTCAAACTTCACGTCCTGTGTAACTTCCATGTGGGGGCAAAGCAGATAAATTTGCTCTCTGGAGCTACATGTGCACTCCTTTCTTCTGATTAAGCCTGAACCACATTTCTCTCCCCTTCTGTGGTGATGGAGTGAGGTCTGCAGGAAAAACAGGATTAGAAATTAATGTTTCGGGAGCTTCATTTCCAAACTGAGTTATCCTTGTGGCTTTCTGCAATGTTGTGATTTTTTTTTTTTTTGTCTTGTTTCATTTTAAATTCTCTCTGTCACAAATCACCAGCCGTTTTTTCAGCAGAGCAGACCAAGAGCAAAATGAAGGAAGATTAATTCTGAAAATTAGATAACGGGGCTTTTCTCATTGTTGCTTTTTGAACGTGGCCAACAGGTTGGGGACCAATATGTTTGCAAACGACCTAAGTCTTCCTTTCCAGTGGTAATCCGTATTCTTTTGAAAAGCTAATAAAAGTGGTGTATGAAAGAAATTCCTGGGGCACTGCAGAACTCACCCTCCTAGGGAGAGAGCCAGATGTGCTGGTTAATAACCTAGAAAGCATTCAAAGCCAGGGCAGTAACCGCTTGGTATCACCTAAGCCAGACGTTGTGTGTCGACGCAAGGCAATATCACACACTGGTCACATTCTCAGCAGAGCTGGGAGACATGTGTAGTCTTATTAAAGGAAAGGGGAAAAAAAAGGAAAAAAAAAAAAAAGAAGGAAAAGAAAAGGAGGGGACAGGGAGAGGGAGACAATGTGTCTGTCCTGAGAAGCAGCAAAGGAGCAGACACACTCCTCCACATGTGCATTAGTCTGTCAGCCTGGATTCTGTTCTCCAGATGTCGGGGTGGATCCTGTGGCAGGGGCTCTTAAAAGAAATCATATTTCAGCGGGGAAATTAACGTTACCAGATTTGTCAGGATGCGATCACCCGGTCTTATTCTCTAGGAAAATAACAAATTCTGGGGTTTAATGCTTTTTACAGGCTCCCTTGGCAGCACCTCTCCCAAACGCCAGTGTCTGTGTGTGCAGCTTGTCAGGCGCTTTCAGGACCAACGTGCCTTAGAGTAAACAGCACGTTAAAGTTGTTCTCAGGCCAGTCCTACTGAACAGAAAATGGTTTGTGGCGGTGGTCCCAAAACCTGATGGGCCTTTCTCGAGGCCCCACCCCCTCAGCACCAAACCCTTTGAGAGCTTTTGGCCGTCACATCAAAACGCCGCTCCCGCCTAACAAAAACATACACATTTGCAGTGGCAATCAGAATACATCAGCATCAAATGAGATTTTTTTTTTTTTTTTTTTAAAAAGTGCCAAATTTGCTCTCCCAGGCACGGCAGAAAAAATAAATGACTTATGGCATTTATGGTATATTTGTAATTCGAAACCGATGGCTTAGCATTACCGAGCGCGACGTGTGCGGCGGATAAACAAACACTGCACAGAAAGACAAGCCCCAGCTTTGTCTCTCTGACACTTCTCCTCGGTGACCGGGGTCCCACAGGGAATTCCACACGTGTGTTTGTGCTGAGCTGGTGTTTAGGCTGAGCTCAGCTCAGCCCAGTGCTGTCGCGTGGCAGGATCGGGCTGTTCCGCGCGGAGCTGGGGTGCAGCGCTCGGAGATGATGTTCCTTCCTGACCAGCCGTGGCCACCACCAGAACATCTGTGAATAAACATTTATTTGAGTGTGTTAAACAACGTGGTTGTTGTTCTTGCCTGTGCATTTTTTTTCACGAGGCCCAGGAACGCGACATTTACGTAAAAAGATGGTGATACGTGTTCGTGACTGGTAAGGAGTCGCTGCTTTCAGCTCTTGCAGAGTGTGGGAATGTGAAGACTTGAATCGTGGATTTGTGATTACATTTCAAACAGAAACAAGGCGATTTTATATCAATATTAAGATAGAGCACTTTGGAAGCAGTCTGGATGTTTTCATACATAATTACAGCTCCAGTAAAATTGTACATTTCTAGGGACAGCTGGTGTATCTTTCCCTGCGTTGGAACAGTATCAGCTGAGTAGGTCTGGTGAGAAATCTCAGTTTGTAGATTTGGTAAAAGCCAGAATCACAGACAGAGATTTCTCTGTGGCATTTTGCTGTTGGATGTGATCTGGACTCTGCTCTGAATCTCAAAAAACTAGTGGATCTCCACAGTCCATTCTTGCTAATCCATCACACAGAGTCCATGGGGAGGTGCAGCACCACCTAAGCGGGGTGGAAATAATATTTTCCTTCCTGATACAGCCAGGGTGTATCTCTGAGTGCCCAGCAGAGATAACCAAGCCAGGGGGAGTATGGGCCAGCTCTGGGGCTGCCCACAGCAGAGGCACATTGGTGTGACGTCAGCCTGCAGGTCCCTGAGGAGCCAAGTGTTATCTCAGAGACCCATTAACCTCAGTCTGCTCCAGAACTGAGCACACACCTCAGGAGGGGCTGAGAGCTGCTGGGGCTGATGGGTGAGAGCTTTCCAGGCAAAGCAGCCCGTCATCACACACTGCAGTTTGTCAGAGGGAGAGCCTTGGAGCCAGCAGGGTGTGATTCATCTGTCCCAGCGAGGTCTCTGAGGCAATGTGACATTATTCGGACTGATATCATTAATTAATGAGGGCTGAATGTTATTCTTAGACACTGGATTGAGTATTGGGGAGAGAAGCCTATGAAAGGGCTCTTTGATTTTTTTTTTTTTTTTTTTTTTTTTTGGAAAATTCCTATGGCACTGTTGTCAAATTTGCTAACAAAATTAAATCACCTGCCAACTTTCCAAGTTAAGGAGCACATCCCTTCTGGAGTCTTGACTGAGTCTCCTCAGTGCCTTCTTGGGATCAAGGGGTTTTTTTGATCTATATTTAAGCCAACTGAAAATGATAGATAGCTTCCAAAAACCCCAGCCGTATTAAATGCATCAGGAGAGCTTTGGAGAAAGCAGTTTTGTTCGCTTGCTTCAGCACAGGGGTTTGGTCCTCCCCCACCTTTGCTTCCCTGCGTTTGGTTTAACGTGCCCAAGGTAGAAGGGGGCCAAACCCCCCGGAGGTTTTGTGCCCCTTGGGAATCGGTCACCGGGTCGTGCAGTCCCTCCATGGGAAAGGGGACCTCGAACAAACACCAAACTTAACGAGGTTTGGGGCTGGTCTGGAAAAAAATATCAGTGTATGCTCCAGAACAATCGAAGGGAGCAGCTCTCCTTGCTCCCAGCGCTCCCATCCTCGGAACTGCTCTTCCCTCTTCCCGGGGCTTTCCCTCCCTCTCGCCCCAGTGCCGGCTGGCTGCTCCCTTCGCGGGCTTTGCAGGTGTCCAGAATTAGCCAAGCCTTGGTGGGGCCCCTGGCGGCAGAAATATAAATAAAATGCTGTCATTTAAAACCCCGGCCCCGGCAGGGCTGGGAGCGCAGGAAGCACGGAGCACATGTGGGCTGGGATCACACATGGATCCCATTGCAACCCTAATAATGCCGGGCTTGGGGGGAGAAGGGTGAGGGGTTTGCTGGCAGGTCAGCTCCTCTCCCTGGTTTGTCTGTCTCCCCAGGCTGCTCTTAGTCTTTGTGTCAACAGAGAGGTGTCCAAGTGTGCCTGGTTCCACACTCTCCTCTTGCCATCGCTGTTTTGGGGCAAGGAGGTGGCACACGTGGCCAGCTGCACTTTGTGGTTGAGTTAAGGTGCCTGTTACCTGAGGTAGGAGCTTTTGGGATGATACCATGTAGTGATGGTGGTTGTGACACCAAGGGTTTTTCTGAAACAGGGTTTGGACCTGGGGGTGCTGTGACAGTGGCTGCACCAATGTGCCTGTGCTGTGGGCAGCCCCCCAGCTGTGCCCAGGGGGGCAGGTGGCCAATGGCACCTGGATCAGGGATAGTGTGGGCACAGCCCAGGGCAGGGATTGTCCCCTGTGCTGGCACTGCTGAGGGACCTCCAGGGCTGTGTCCAGTTCTGGAACCTCCTGGAAGAGACCCTGAGGGGCTGGAGCGTGTGCAGGGAAGGGAAGGGAGCTGGGAAGGGGCTGGAGCAGCAGGAGGGGCTGAGGGAGCTGGGGGGGCTCAGCCTGGAGAAAAGGAGGCTCAGGGGGGACCTTCTGG